>NC_133618.1:678007127-678052127 GCF_048593235.1 Sminthopsis crassicaudata
GCAGAAGGACGCTACCCATTTCCCAGGAACGCAGAACGAACTCTGAAGTGACTTGCTCAGGTTCCCAGAGGTGGTCAAGGCTAGAGCCAGGCCATGCAGCTAGGTCTCTTAGCTCCAAGACCGGTGTTCCAGTCCTAGCTCTCCAATTAGGAGGGGGATGAGCCATTGGGACAAACAGCCATAAACCAGAGTAGAAGTAGAAAATGGTCATAATTCTGAGAGGAGAAACATGATTCTGCTCCCAGGATAGTCTCATGTCACTTCCAGGTGCCTCCACTCAGAAGGACTTTGAGGAAACAGAGAGGAATGGCCTAGAGAGGACAACCAAAATCGTGAGGGATGTGGAGACCAGTTGTGGAACTAATGGAAGTCTGGTTAGCCTGGAAAAGAGAAGACATGGAGGAGGGAACATGATTATAGTTTTTCAAGCTTGGATGAGGGATGAACCTTGCCCCTTTTGGACAGAGCAAGAGACAATTGGTTCAGGTTGAAGAGAAGCAGGCTTAAGTTTAAGTTAAAGCATCACAAGACCCCAGACTTGCTCTCAAGATACCCTTCAGGCAACATCTTCTCCTCTCTGCTAAGACCCCCTTTTTTCTGGAGGCAATTGGGGTTAAGTGACTTGTCCATGGTCACACAACCAGGAAGTATTAAGTGTCTGAGGTCATATTTGAATTCAGTTCCTCTTCCTTCAGGGCCAGCACTCTCTTCCCATCTAGCTGTCCCTGCTAAGCCCTTCTTAACCCTCTAAGCGCTCAGGCTTTCTTCCCTCACCACCTTTTGGGGAAGTAGTAGACATTTAGCTTGTATTTGTTGCACACATATCTGTTCTTTTATAGATACATGACAATAATGATGGGTTTGGTGGGAGTGATAAGCTAGCATTCATAGGCTGTTGTGTTATAAAGTTCCCAAGCACCTATAAATATTAACTCATTCGATTCTCACAGAAAGCCTGAAAGATGAATAGTTTTTAATCTCCCTTTTCCAGATGAAGAAATTGAAACTGAAGTTAGATGACTTGTCTAGGGTCACGTAGCAAATGTTTGAGAGAAGATTCACACTCAGCTCTCTGACTCTTCCCCGGGCATTCTCCCCATTGCAATCCCTCGCTGTCAAATCCCAGTTGAGGGAACTGAGGAGAGAAGATTTAGGAAAGCTCCATTAGCTTAGGTATTTGCAGGGCTGTGGCAGAGCTGGTGAATCCAAAAATTCTGCTTGGCGTCCCAGAGCAGAGCCAGGGGTAATAGGGGAGAGGAAGAAGCTTTGCCAGCTTTGTTTGGATTTCTGGATCCAGAGTTGGTGGGTCCCTTCCCCCTGGGAAGACTAGATAGCCAGAGTCAACCAGCATTTAAGCTGCACCAGTTGGCTGTTGACTTCGAACTGGCGGCCAGACTTTGGCTCCCCCAGCTCAGGCAGAATGGCTGAAGAAGTCCCTTCTGACTGACACGCTCTGATTCTGGGTAGATCCCATGGCTTGCAGATGGAGGCAGAATGCCAGGGGAAGGGCGCTGCTTGTTGGAGCTAAAGTGAAGGATGCCTTCAGCAGCACGGGTCCATGCACTCAGTCCTCCAGAATGAAGTGAAGTAGCCATTTCAAAGCCCTGGAAAGGAAGGGCAAAATAACAGTTTGGAAGTTCTAGTAGTTGCAGTCCTCTCAAAAGCTCCAACATTATTGATTCTCATTTTATTTTTGACTATGAAGAGTGAGGGGGGAGAGAAATAAAAGAAAACATTACAGAAAAAATCTGATATTCTATTGTTGAGCTATAGATAAAACACAAGAAACAGACATGTTTCTCTCCATCTATCCCAACTGCTAATACACGAGGAAGTCCTTTTGCTCAAATGCAGGCTTTCGAATTTTCGATTTCAGGAACTGAAGAGTGGAAACAAAGGGGGAAAGAGAAAGAAAGCAAACTCCCCTCCTTCCATGCCCCACTCTGCAAAAGGAGAGGGCCTGCAAAGATGGATGGTCAGATAACAAATGAACTCCTAAGAGGTGGGAAATTTATTTTGTAATAATAACACCCATAAATACTCCGGCTCGCCATGGAGCGGGTGAAAAGTCACCAAGCTTGAGTTTCCACAAAGCTTGGAAAGCACAAGGGTATTTAGTAGGGAGTCTGGCCAAAGCTGCCAAAGTTCAGGCCCGCTGGCTGATCCCCGCATTCCCATGTCGCATGGGAGGGTGGCCCGGCAGGGGGTCTGGGTAAGGTGAGCCCAGTGGGCGGCCCACCACAAACCCCGACCTCCGGAGATCCTAAACAAAGCCCAGCGCCAAGGTTTTCTTTTTTTGCCATTTTTTTTTTTTTTTTTTTTGTTCCTAACTTTCTCATAAAAAAAAGGATTCAGGTAAATGTAGCATGACGAGCCAATTTAAGCCAATTTCAAAGTTATTTGAGTAATTGGTTATTAAGATAACACTCTCAAATTCCAATTCAGCAATTATCCTCTTAAAGATACAGAATATAAGTATGAGCAGGAAAGTCGATGTGTGTTAAAGCACCAAAGCACCAATTTCAAGGTCAGGGTTGGGATGGGGGGAAGGGGAGGAGGCTGCTCTGCAGGCAAGGGGAAGAATGAGGGCCTTTTAGCTTTCTAAAAACAGCCCAGAAAGGTATTTTCTCCACTTTCTGAATAAAGCCAGAATCTCACTGCTTCTGACATCAACTCGCTTTGGACATTGCCGTTTTCACTTTCACTTCTGAGGACCATAAAGAGCCCTTTTAAAGAAACAGATTTTCATTGATGTATTCTGTTTTAAAATCACCTATAGTTTTTAATGTATCCTTCCTGCCTCCTCTCCCAGAGAACCATTCCTTATGACAAAGAATTAGAAAGAACACATACATACTCTCTCTCTCTGTCTCTCTCTATGTTTCCTTCTTTTCTTCTCTCTCTGTCTCTATCTTTCTCTCTCTCTCTCTCTCTCTCTCTCTCTCTCTCTCTCTCTCTCTCTGTCACTCTCTCTTTCTCTGTCTTTCTCTCTCTCTCTTTCTGTCTCTGCCTCTCTTTCCTCTCTGTTTCTGTCTCTCTCTCTCTCTATCTCTGTCTCTCTCTCCTTCTCCTCTATCTCTGTCTCTCTCTGTGTCAGTCTCTCTCTCTTTCCCCTCTCCTCTCTCTCTCTGTCTCTGCCTCTCTCTCTCTGTCTCTCTGTCTCTCTCTCTCCCCCCACCCCAGTGAAATGATCACCTCAAAATCTGTTATTATGTACATTTCAAACCCATAGTTCCCTACAAAGGAAAAAAATTGAGGAGGGGGACACATCCACTTACCTCTCTTGGGGGAGAGGCTTGATGATTATAATTCCATAGCATTGGATTTCACTTCTGTTTTTGTTATTGTTTCCATGTACACTGTTGCGGACCCTGAGCATGTTGTCTCCGTGGCTCAGTTGGCCACTTTGTACAGATACAGATTCACTGCATTTAACATATGTATCAGTTCTTACATATAGCACACTAATACCGTTACTTTCATGTGCCACAATTTGTCAGTCAATGACAATCTATTCCTCTCTCCCTCCTAGCCCAAGATCTTTGCTCCAACAAAAAGTGCTGCTATAAATACTTTAACATAAATGGGATCTATTTTTGACTTCCTTGAATATATTATGCTTTTGCAGTGGGATCTCTGGATCAAAGGTTATGGATCTTTTAGTTCCTTTCTTCACATAATTACAAATTGCTTTCCAGAAGGGTTAGGCTAATTTACAGCTTCACCAGTTGTATTATTGTGCCTATCTTTCCACACCCTCTCCAAAGTTAACCTCTCTCATCTTCTGTCAATTTGCTTGGGCTGAGGTGAAAATTCAGTTGTTTGGATTTACGTTTCTCTTTTGTTTATGGATTTGTAGCCTTCTTTGGTGTGGTTGTTCATAATTTGTAATTCTTCAGAAAACTTCACACTGCTCTTCTCTTGGCAAAAAGCTTTTAGAAAGACACTCATGTTCATATACATGTACATTTTTTTTATCCATGTGTGAAGACCACAAAAGGGAGTCAAGAAGCAAAATTTCAGGATGGAAGTGGTGGGTTAGACAGAAGTACGTGGTTTAAAGTCAATTTTTCCTGCTAATGACTAGTGGAATTGATACAGAAAATCCTTATCATAAACAGCAACAAACAAAATGTTCAGTTGATTCTTAACTAATCAACCCCACCCAGCATCCCACCCTGGGATGGATGGCTTTAAGCAATAGCTCCAGCTATTACTGGCTTATGATATTGAAAGGAGGTGATCTGCATAGCTTGAAAGCTGGATTTTAAAATGAAAGCAAAAGAACAAAGAAAATTGAGAAAGAAAAAAAAAAGATGAAGAAGATGAAGAAGGAAAGGGGAAAGAATCAGAGAAGACACACACACACACACATTTGCACACACAGAATTTTGCTTAAGAGGAAAGGAGACCCACATGTGCAAAAATATTTGTAGCAACCTTATCATAGTGGCAAGAAACTGGAAACTGAGGGAATCTATCAGTTGGAGAATGGCTAAACAAGTTATGGTATATGAATGTTATGGAATATTAATGTTCTATAAGAAAAGACGAACAGGATAACTTCAGAGACTTACAGATGCTGAGTGAAATGAGCAGAACCAGGAGATCATTGTACATGGCAACATCAAGGCTATATAATGATCAATTCTGATGGACATGGCTCTTTTCAAAAATGAGGTGATTCTGACCAGTTCCAATGACCTTGTCATGAAGAGAGCCACAGAGGACTGTGGGAACTGAGTGTGGAACACTGTTAGGTTCTTACTAAGTGCTAATGAGAGACAACAGCACAGTACAGAACACGACATAGCATTTTCACTCTTTTTGTTGTTGTTTGCTGGCATTTTATTTTCTTTCCCTTTTTTTCCTTTTTGATTTGATGTTTCTTGTACAGCAAGATAACTGTATAAATATATATGTATATATATATGCATATATTAGACTTAATATATCTTTTACCATGTTTGACATATATTGGATTATTTTACATCTAGGGGAGAGGGTAGGAGGAAGAGGGGAAATTGGAACACAAGCTTTTGCAATTTTTTTTTCAATTTGTTGAAAAATTATCCATGCATATATCTTGAAAATTAAAAAGCTTTAATAAAAAATAATTTTGCTTAAATTGTCATTTTTGTCATGACCTGAAAATCCTTCAACATCTAGAGAAATATTAGGAATACATTATATATGGAAATATGTTTTGCACGACTTCCCATGTATAATTGATATCAAATTGCTTGCCTTCTCAAAGAGGGGAGAGAGGTAGGAAGGCAGAGAATTTGCAACTCAAAAAATTTTTAAATGATAGTTAAACTATTGAAGGGAAATGTTTTATGAAATAAAACATCAAAAAAAAAGAAAGAAATATAAACATTTATTTTTCAACAAGTAACTCATTTTCTTGAATATAAGATCCAATTCATAAAACAATAGATTCATTTGTTGGAAATTGACAAATCATTCAATTAAGCTTTATCAGTCACCTCCTTTATGTACAGCACTTCACTAGGTTCCAAACTACAAAGGCAAAAATATTCCTTAAGTTTAAACAATTTACAATCTCCTGGGCTAAGACAGATTTTCACACTCATAAAATCTTGCTGATTGAAAAGGGTCAATCCAATAAATAAAATAAATTCACTTTGACTTAAAAAAACCCCTAATTTCACACAATAAAATTATCAAGGTTAGCAAAAGATAATATAAATTAATATTGAAGGAATGATGGAAACACAGATGCACTCATCGTTTTTGAAGAAACTGTGAATTAGTAAAGAAATCTGGAAATTAATCTGGATTTATGGAAATGAAGTGGCTAAAATGCCCTTATCCTTTGACTCAGTTATTCCATTTTTAGGTTCATATTTCAAGAATGGTTAGTGATTAAATAAAGATCCTAAAGCTATAAAACAAAACATATATATATATATATATATATATATATATATATATATATATATATATATATATATATATATATATATATATATATATATATGTATTTGTTGCAGTGCTTTTTATGATAGCCAAGTACTGGAAATAAAGACCATTAATTCAGAAATACAAGGACTAAAAAATTGTGTGTTTATGCATGTAATGGAACATTACCCTGTTGTAAGAAATGACTAATATTAGGTGGATAGAGTTGCTTAGACAAATTGGATGAATAAGTGAAGCCAGCAGAGCTGGGGGAAAAACACAAAAAGTGACTTCAACAAAGGGAAAGAACAACAACAAAAAAGCACCAAAATAACTTGAAATAAATGTTGCAAAACTACAAAATACACACACACACACACACACACACACACACACACACACTCAAAAAAATAGATACAAAGACTGCAGCTTACTCTCCCAATCTTTGCCTAGCCCAGAGAGTCCACAGGGGTGGATATTTGCTTCCATTATTAGACTTTTAAGTATATTGATTTTTATTATTATTTAAAAAAATTTTTTTCTTAAAAAAAAAAAAAAAGATGTTATTAGCATTTGCACTCATTCTGCTGTTGTTTGCTTGAATTTTTGTTTTTCTCCCCAGGTTATTTTTACCTTCTTTTACTTTTTGCCTTCTTTCCAAATCTAAATTAAATCCTATTTTTCTTGTGCAAGAAGATAACTGTATAAATATGTGTGTGTGTATATATATATATGTATGTATTTATATGTATTTAACATATACTTTAACATGTTTAACATGTATTGGACTGCCTGCCATCTAGGGGGAGGGGGTGAAGGGAAGGAGGGGAAAAGTTGGAACAGAAGTGTTTGCAAAGGTCAATGTTGACAAATTACCCATGCATATGTTTTGTCAATAAAAAGCTATAATAATAATAAAAATAAATAAATGAAAGATGCTATGAGGAATCACTTTTGGAGAGGTGGAGGGATACAAGAGGAAATTTAAATGATGTAAAAAGCAAATTTAAAAAAATGATTTTTTAAAAATACCATTTTTGGCTTCCTCCCTGCTTCCCAGCTCCTCAGCAAGGAGGCCTTAGAGGGGAGAGTCTGGCTGAGTTAGTGAGCAGGAGGCATTATGTCTCTGGATTGCTACTGCCATGACATCTCCTTTCCCTTGTCCTCAATGCCAGGGGAACCTGAAAGGTACAAGGTGTGCTGTTCTTTTAGGAAAGTGTATTTTTATGCAGAAACATTTGCCCATGACCCAAATATGTCTGTTCTACAAAAGAGCAAGCATCTTCAAACTCCATTGAGCTAAAGGGAACATGTTGTTTCACATCTACTCCAGAGGAGGGAAGTTAAAGTAAGAAGGTCAGATGTCTCCATGCTTCCATCTGCCCTTGATTAACTGCAACTGGCCACAGTGGGGTAAATTGGATGAGAGCTATTAGCTCTGCTAAGGCTTTGAGAATGGACAAGGGAGAAGTGTGCACACGCGTGCGCGCGCACACACACACACACACACACACACACACACTCTCGCTCATCCTTCCCCAGGGTAATTTTGGGACATGCTTACAGATATAACCTCAGGTGAAAATTCATTTTTCAAGGATTAATGTTCATATTTAGGAATTTCATCGCCGCTGGCTGACCCAGTCAGACAGCTAGAAGAGGTACTAGGAGCTGGTCCTTGAGGACTTGCACCTCTGTGGTGTCCATAGCTGGCCCTTGTCAAGAACCTCCTCTGTAGAAAGTGTCTGCCCTCAAAGATCATCTCTAATCAGCAGCCACTCCCACTATAGTGAGAACTACGACCCTCACCATTCAGCTCATAGGGGACTTTTGGATGTCTTCAATTCAGAAGGTCACCTGGATACTTCTACCCTGAAATAAAATATTCAAAATATTCAGGGGTCATGTGTTCACAGCTGCCATGGTCCCAGTAGGAGACTGGGATTCTGTCCTTTCCTCAACTGACCCTTGGGGCTTCTTTCTAGTAGAATGCAGGCTCCTGGAGGACTAGAATTGCTTTGCTTTTTGTGCATTTCTGTCCCAGGCTTAGCCTGGTACATAGTTGGTATCTATTAAGTGCTTGCTGAATCAAGGACGGAGAAATCTGGTGTTTCCCTCAGTTGCTGACTCCTCAGAGTCTGTGAGGAACAAAATGCCCTTTCCCCCTCTGGTCCTGGAAGCTCTGCCCAAATCCGGGACTTGTGAGGGTGGGTGAGACACACTCTGAAGTGGCTCATCCATCGGCAGCCAGCGTCTGCACAGTCTCCGTGAGGCTCAGCAGCCCCCCGGCTAAATGAAAGGAACCTACTTTATAAACAAGAAGCGATGGATTCTGAGCTGCCTGTACAGAGGTCAGAACAATTAATTGTAAAGGGATCCGCTCAGCCACTGGAAAGCAACGTGGGAATGGAAGCAAGTGAAAAATAATCCAGAGTCCTTTCTTGGCTCCGACATCATGAATAGCTGTTTTAGCTGTTCCTGAGAGTCACCGAATTGGCTTTTTAAAATGCATATGGTTAATATATAAATATCTATCTGGCCAAAGAGACGTGTCCCGCAGCGCTCGGGGGCAGGCGGAGGGTCCCTCGTGTTCCCTCGTAGTAAAAGCCGACTTGTGACACACTCACATGCCGTTAGCTATCTGGGTCGTTTCTTGGCTTGCAAACATTGCTGGGTATTTTTGCAAATGTTCTGTCCCTGGGTCACACTCCAACATCTTTCAGATTTCCTGAATTTTTCTGGCCTTGAGCACGAGGGTGGAAAAGGACCAAGTGGAACACATTGAGAAATACAAGCATGAAGCTTTGCTCGGCTTACTTTGAAATGATGAAGAAGATGGATGATCAACTTTGTCCTAAACATACTTGCCATTTCCATGGTAACGTTTTCAAAGCAAATCTATAAAAAGTGTCTGGAAAGAAGGTTGGGAAATGGGTGCAAGGTTTGCAAAAGGAAGAGGGCCTCTTCCTTCTCAATTAGGCATTGGATATTTGGCAACTGAACAAAAGGGGGGGGCAGGCAAGGCCCGGCCTGGCCTGGTTATTGGCGTTACTTTGGACAAACTTTAGACTTTCTTCCCTGAGTATTTATCCATCTCTCCCCTTCCCCAGATTCCCAGAAGATAAGTTCCTTTGGGTTTTTGGTTTGAGCTCCAATACCTGGCACAATGCTTTACAGTGGTGGGGGTTTAACAAAGATTGGTTTGATTGAAGTTATTTAAATGGAGATTATTATAGTAGCTAGCACATAGTAAACATTTAGTGAATGTTTGTTAAATGCTGGATTAAAAGAAAAATAAAGCTGTGGCCAATATATAAAAAAATGTTCCTGCAGCCCAGTTTTCATGCTCTACAACTTTAGAATCTGCTGTTTGAAAAATCTTTCTTTGTTTCCCCTCCCAATCTCTCACGTATTTTAAAACTAATTTGAACATGACTATTTTGGGGTTTGCCTTGGATCTGTGCCGGATGCAAAGAACAATGGAAGATGTAATGCAGAAAACTTGGTCTTCTGCTGATCTGGCATCTTTTTGGAACAAGATAGGCGGTCACAGTGGACAGGATTAGGCCTGGAGTCAGGAAGACACAAATTCACACCTCCGACACTCACTGTGTGACCCTGGGCCAGTCACTTCATCCTGTTTGCCTCTGTTTCCTCATTTGTGAAAGGAGCTGGAGAATGACAATGATTTTGCCAAGAAAACCCCAAATGAGATCACAAAGAGCCAGATGCCATAGAAACAGCTGAATAACAATGACAAAGTCTCATTCTAACTTACTCAGTTATTGAAAGTGGCTTCCAGGGATTGAAGGAGAAAGAAATAGAGAGACACACATAGAGAAATAGAGATACAGACAGAGAGAGAAGGAGAAGAAGGAGAGGCAGAGAAGAGCAAGAGAGGGAGAAGGAGAGGGAGAGGGAATTGGAGAGAAAAAGGAAGAGGGAGAAGGAATGGGAGAGAAAAGAGAGAGGGAGAAGGAGAGGGAATGGAAAAGAAAAAGGAAGAAGAAGAGGGAGAAGGAGAGGGAGAGGGAATGGAAGAGAAAAAGGAAGAGGGAGAGGGAAAGAGAGGGAGGAGAGGGCATGGGAGAGAAAAGGGAGAGGGAGAAGGAGAGGGAGAGGGAATGGAAGAGAAAAAGGAAGAGGGAGAAGGAATGGGAGAGAAAAGAGAGAGGGAGAAGGAGAAGGAGAGGGAATGGAAGAGAAAAAGGAAGAGGGAGAAGGAATGGGAGAGAAAAGAGAGAGGGAGAAGGAGAAGGAGAGGGAATGGAAGAGAAAAAGGAAGAGGGAGAAGGAATGGGAGAGAAAAGAGAGAGGGAGAAGGAGAAGGAGAGGGAATGGAAGAGAAAAAGGAAGAGGAAGAGGGAAAGAGAGGGAGAAGGAGAGGGCATGGGAGAGAAAAGGGAGACGGAGAAGGAGAAGGAGAGGGAATGGAAGAGAAAAAGGAAGAGGGAGAAGGAGAGAGAGAGGGAATGGAAGAGAAAAAGGAAGAGGGAGAGGGAAAGAGAGGGAGAAGGAGAGGGCATGGGAGAAAAAAGGAGAGGGAGATGGAGAAGGAGAAGAGAGACAGAAACAAAAAAGTAGAGACAGAGACAAAGATAGAAAGAGAGCGACAAAGTCAGGAATAGAGACAGAGACAAAGAGACAGAGAGAGAAACTCCATGTGCCTCAGACTTGCCTAGAAATCCAGCCTGCAGCACATACATCATTGGAGATAAAGATCAGTCTCTCTTGATTTGAATTCCAGGCCCCTCAGCTGTGGTCTGCTGACATGTGTGTCTTTAGCCTTTATGACATTGAGCAGAAATGCACCATTAGCTCATGCTCGACCCAAAAACGAGGCACAAGGACATAGAATGTTGATTATTTCCAAAGAAAGGAGTTTGGTACATTAAAAAGAAGCTCTCCCAGAAAAAAAAAAAAAGTTTCCAAGATGCACATGTTCCTTGCCAATACAAACATCATGTTCTATGTCCTTTTCAATTTTAAAATATGGCCTCTGGTGATTCCCTTGCATTGCAATCTCTCTTTCTGATTAAATCACCACCAAACCCAGCGTGCTGTACGGCCTGCCTTTGCCAGGGAGGCGAGGTAGTGCTTTGCAGAAAGGAGGTGATGAAAAGGAGTCCTGAGTTGAAGGAGAGAGATTTTTCAAAGTCTAAGGACGGATAAGCCCCAGGATGAGGGGAAAGGCTAATATTCGCCTACACCAGCGTTCAGGAGCTTGGGAACAAGCACTTCATTTACATGTTGACCCAAGGAGAAAAAGGTTAAGGATATTATCTGAGTCGGAAGGGGAGCTGAGCTCTAACAGGATATAAAAAAGCTACAACAAATAGGAGCAAAGGGGATCCAATATAATGACAAACCAAATGAACACTGATATTTTAACAGAGACTTGGATCTTATTCGTGTAATAATAGAGAAGGGATGGAAAGCACCACAAATGGAAGACTTGCCCAACGGGAGAGATGGGGGCCAGGGAATGGCATAGAGCCTCCCAAAGACAACCTAATGCTGCCGGGGCTGTTGCCATTAAGTTGTTTTTCCCTCTTCCTGGCCCAGAAGACCACAGCCAAGGGGTCTTGCATTCTGGGAGGCCTGGTTGAGAGCAGCTGCTCTAGCACAATCCCCTTCTCCAAGGGGCCAGCACAAAGAATAATGACAAATTAATAGTCGTATCTTCATATTATCCCAGAGCACTATCACATGACAGCTTTAATTTGGCCTTTATCCCAACTTCCGATTTCTATCTTCCATATCACCCACATGGAAAAATTCCCCTGGGAAATGACATTTCCCATGGTTCTGTTTGGCATTTCCACAGGGAGGGAGACATGCTCACCCACTACCCAGCCAGCTACACAATTCTCAGGCAAGTGGAGTGGGAAAGGCAAAGGAAAGAGATCTCCACATTGGGAAGAAAGGGCCAGCCTTCCTTGCCCTGCCTCCTCCTGCCTGCAATGATATGTGGAGGGGGATGTAGCCTCTATTACAAGTGGTGGAAGTGGGAGTTCAGCCAATATGGGGACATGGAGATGGAGAGTTAGAAGGGAGCCTGGGAACTGGGTGTCCAATGCATTTTTTTTTCCCTGAGGCGAATGGTGTTAAGTGACTTGCCCAGGGTCACACAGCCAGGAAGTGTTCAGTGTCTGAGGTCAGATTTGAACTCAGGTCCTCCTGACTCCAGCTCAGGGCTGGAGCTCTTTCTACTGCGCCCCCTAGCTGCACCCCCCCCAATCCCTTTCTTTAATAGATAAGAATCATAAGCAAACAAATGAATGAATGAACATGATAATAATAATAGATATCCCTTGCTATCACTTCCTTCCCATGCTTCCACCCTCCACTTGACCAGTTCAGCCATTGCAGGATCCTTGAGCATTATCTCTCCTGCTCTGGCAATTCCCTCCTCTGGACCATCCAAACTTAAAGGAAAGTCATCGGATTTGGACTTGGGTCGGCTGCCTCTTTTCCAGGGCCGGTTCTGTGTCCATTGCACCACTTGGCAGGAAATCCTGGTGCTTCCTCAGAATGGAGAAGCCGGCCTCAGCCGCGTCCCCAGAACTGCATGGTTTCCCTTGACTTCCCCACCTCCGTGGGGGTGTGCTGGGCCCCGTAGGCCCCGGATGTGTCAAGGCCGACTTCAGATACCTTCAGAAGAAGCCGGACATTCTGGGAAGCAGGTGCCAGAATCATGTTATTTCCAGTTTCCACTTCAAGGTGTGAATATATCAAAATTAAGATTTATGCAAATGGAGCCAAGGAGGACAGCCTGAAAGGGATTCACATGCTCTGACCTCAAGCCCAAACAAGCACTAATGACTCTCCAGATAAAAGGAACATTTTCTCTGCAGCCAGAAGACGGGGCAGGTGAAGGAAAGGGAGAAAAAATTGAAATCTTGTGAAGAAAGGCAACGGGAGTAAAGTCAGAATGAAAAGCAAGAGAGCAAGAGGGATTGTAGGTGAGCTCCTGCGGGGGTAATTAACAGTTAGCACAAGATGCCAGGCTACTGGAGAAGCAGGCGGGGAGGGAGGAGGGGAGCACTCCGGCTTTCTCCCTCTCTTCTTGGGTTATTGGGGCATGGCTCATTCCAGGAGACACCTGCTGGGGAGCCCATGACTGGGAGGCCCAGATGGGGTGGGGAGATGGGCGAGATCAGGCGGCTACACTTGGGACCGCGGGGAGATCACTCCATCAACTCGAGGACCACAGGCCCGGCACTTCCTCTGCCACGAACCATCATTTTCACAGGACTGAAACAGGCTCTACCTCGAAAGGGTCCTTGATTTCTTTCCAAATCACAATTCTGTTTTCTTAAAGAATACGTTTATTTTCAACAAATGTTTGAGAAATATCCTTGTTGGAAGGCAGCTTTTATGGGTCATTTTGCTCGCCCAAATCTGACATTAGATCAGTTTATTAACAAAGGTAGTAACCAGTATCCTCTGCACCCTTCAACTGCCACAGCCGATGTGTGTTTTGCATCAATTTATCAAACAGATTGTCAATCTCCAGCCATAAGGGACTTTGGAAGCCAACTAGTTCAACCCCCACAAGGCTTGAGACTGTGAAATGAGTTGTACAACATCACACCAGTCGTCGGGTGCACTCCGAATCAGGAGCCGATGCCTTCCCAGGCTAAGTCAGCACTTGTTAGGGAAGGGATGCTTGAAATGGTTTCTTATGAAAAGTCCAGATAGACCATTCCCAGCAGGGGCTTCAAGCTGATGGGGAACTTAGCAGCCCCGGGCTAGGAGCCCCACTTGGCAATGAGGGAAGTGGTGAAGAGTTAAGAATATCCCCCAGCTTTTATAAGTTGGGAGGAAGCATTTGAACACATGCATGTGCATATATACATATATGTATGCACATGGGTATGGATTTATATATAATAATATATATTATGTGTATATATATATATATATATATATATGTATATATATATATATATATATATATATATATATATATATATATATATATATATGTATGTATAATGTTATTTTCCTAAACTGATCGGAAGCTTTCTGTGGTCAGGGACGATCTCATTCTGCTCTTGTTTCCCCGATACTTAGCACAATGCCAGGTAACAAATAAAGCCTATTGGAGTGAATGAAATGGAATAAATTGAATTAAACTGAACTGTGGGATTGTAAAGCTGTGTTTGCCTATGGTGTTTGTTGCTGGAACCTTCCCTATCCAGTCCTAAAGCATCAACAAGGGTTCCCTTTCACTGTTTGTAGGTGATTCTCATACAGTCCAAGTTGAGGATTACCCAGAGGGCAATGGAAAGCACAGACTGCCAAAGAGGTAAAAAGATGCTTGCAGACAAAAAAAAAAAAATGAGTGGGTCACAAACCAGAAGGAGGAAAAAACACTGAGCTGCCTCTGGGCTCTATCGTCATCTACATGAAAAGAAAGGAAGGCTCTGGGTTATGGTAGAGTCTTGTGGACAAAGGAGGAAAGGTCATGGACACAAGGGAGACAGAGTGGGCTGGATTGCCATTAGATATCAGAAGGAGAACCCACATCCATGAGAGAGTATTCTGTTTGTACTATAACAAATTGGATATTTTAATAGAGTCAGTAAAACAGAGTAAATAATGTGGTCAAGGTAGGGTGAGTAGGGCCAAGATTGAAATCTCATCTCTAACATTTTCTATATAGCCATAGACTTCAGATAGATCCCTAAAGTCAAGTATTATAAGGGAATTTCAATCAGGGATCCCTCCAAATGCTTGTGATGTTGATAATTTTCATGTGTGTAAAGTTGTTTTTGTTGTTTCATGTTTTTGAAAGTTTTTACTTTTTTTAACTAAAGATTCATGTAAAGGCATCTATGAAGTGATAATAAAAGACATAACGTCTTTGAGCTTTTGTGTTTCCACCACAACATAAGTGGGTCAAAATCCCTAAAATTCCTTCCAACTAAATTCTAAGACCCAAGGGAAAAGAGCATTGGTTTAAAATGATTAACCTGATTTGTTGTGGTCTAGCATCTTTGAAATGGAAAGTTGAAAAAAATTTTGCCCAGTAGACCAATATTATAGCAACCTTAAATTTATCCTTCTCCAAGGATTCATAATGCTCAACTTCTTCTTTAAAAGTGTATGGTGAGGTGAGCTAGGTGGTACAGTGGTTGGAGCACCAATCCTGAAATCAGGGCCCGAGTTCAAATTTGGCCTCAGACACTTAACACTTCCTAGTTGTGTGACCCTGGGCAAGTCACTTAAACCCAATTGCCTCAGAAAAAAAAAGTGTATGGTGAGGGGGAAACTGTCCAGTGGGTAGAACATTGGAGTCAGGAGGAATGGTGTATGGTTAAATTGGCTCAAAGTTTTTAAGGGTTTGGCCCATGGAACCCAACTCTAGACGATTAGGTCATACAGAAAAGGTGTCAGCCACCGAGGTATAAAGGACCCAATCATCAGAAAGTTAGTCAATTTGACAAAACTTCCTTTGACTATGGTAATTCATAAAACAGAGAAAAATGTAAAATTATACTACGTCATACGGGATTCTGCTACATCTGTAGGGGAGATGGTGTAATAGTGGAAAGTATTTTGCACAGTTTTTCACACATCTTTAAGCATTACTTTAGGGTTGATATAAGTATGAGATCTTTGCCCATGAACTAAGCTATTACGTTCTCCAGGAAACAACCCATCTTAATGTACTCACTATAATTGAAATCCAAAGGCAAAAAGGAAATGCAGATCAGTGGAAGATTGACTCACAGATTCTGCTTGGAAAGTAAATAAAGGCAGGGAAGTGGGAAATCCAAAAGCAAT
The DNA here is from genome assembly GCF_048593235.1 of Sminthopsis crassicaudata. NCBI lineage: Eukaryota > Metazoa > Chordata > Mammalia > Dasyuromorphia > Dasyuridae > Sminthopsis > Sminthopsis crassicaudata. The sequence goes on from NC_133618.1 coordinate 678,022,848, forward strand.
CAGAAGTGACCATTAAAAGGGCCCTCACTCATCTTGACTCACAATTATTCATGATGTACATTCACAAAAGCATCACAATTAAGATAAAAACAGATCATACACCAAGATCCACTCCAGAGAATGGAGATGTGGAGAGGTCTTGTAGAGAATATTAGAGGGTCGTTTAAAACAAACTCATATATATCATGTGGTACAGAGATAGGAGCATAAAAATCTGTAGGAAGATATGATTCAGAATCATTGAATGAAAAAATTTTGAAAATTAGAGACCTTGAGCTTGGAAATGATCAGAAATCTGGCTCTTGGGAAAGCAAGAAGCAAATCAGAAGAAACTGGGCATGTTTAGCATGAAATGATATCACATGCACATAAATGAAATTTCATTTTAATAGACAGGAAATTGTGGATATAGACAGGAGATTTGTCTCTGAATCTGCGTACAGGCAGACTATCAATTAGCTAGAACAAAGGTCAAAATTAACATTAATTTAGAGGAGAGGAGAGAGATGAGACAACACTACATGCAATTACAACAGTGACTTACTCAGCTGTTCATGCTGAAAACTGGGAAATGGATCATGAGGAAGACCTGGATTCTGTTCATCTTCATTTCTTTGGAGAAGCTCAGCTATTATGTAGCTGGTATGACATGAAGGGACCCAAAGAGCCCAGGAACCATGTCAAGCAACCAACACTAAATCTCTTTGGCAAAAAAGTAAAGGGATATGGTAGTCGCAGCAAAATTTGTTGAGAGGAGAAATTTATTTTTAAATTTCTAGGATACAAATTAGTAGAGGATTGCAAGAAGAAATGTCCCATCAAACAGTAAGAAGCAATGCAAGAAAAAGAAAATGTCTAGAAAAGCTTCCTGTAAGAACCAACCAAATGAGATCATCCCCCAAAGGAGACACAACTAAGTAAACAAAAAGTGAAATAATTAGACTTAAAAATAAACAGTTTTTCTAGTATTTCTAGAGTCATTTCCTCTAATTATCATAGGCAATACTATTACCATTTTAGGCATTTAAGATTCCAGTACCCTTTCGGTGCCTTAAAAATAAGCAGAACTATTTGTAAAGAAAATGATGTTGAGGAGAACATCTGGACCGCCAGAAGGGGAAAAAGACTGGACCAGAACAAATATAAATCATCGTCATCTTCTTCATAACATCATTATTATCACACATAAAGTTAGCACCTGTTGACCATCTAAAGAAACATGAATGATTTGGCCGGAATTATATTTCAGGAGTTCACTGATTTTTGTTTAACAGACAATAAATGTACCTAAATACTCACATCAAAATAATCCTTGGCAACACAATAAAAACACAGAGCTGGAATCACCCAATTATCACCCACAAAACAATCACTTCCACTCACCTGGACGTAACATTGACTCACAAAAATTCACAAGTGACACAATAACCTTTAAAATAGCAGAACAAAAACTTTTCAAAATAAAAAGATCTAACAGAAGAAAGTGAGCCATATGGGAACAGAACACTCTTGCTATTATCTTGTCAACTATTCAAGTTGTCTTAAAGATACTTTGGATGAGTTTCTACAGAAGATAAACCCTACCTTCATGACATTTCATTATCAATTATTTTCTCCACCTGTAAAACAGTTTAATAATCACTAAATACAGAATAGTAGCAGTATAGAAACTTGTGCCCAAACTACCTCTATATGAACTCCATTGAACATAAAGATCAGAAGAAAAATAGCAACTAAGAGATTTAAAACTTGCAAATTCTTTTGCATGTGTTCTATTTTGTTCTGATGAGCCAAAGTTATAGCTAACTATTAATTAACTATAGATGGGTGAATGGAAGGATGGAAGGATGGAAGGATGGAAGGATGGAAGGAAGGAAGGAAGGATGAAAGGATGGAAGGAAGGAAGGAAGGAAGGAAGGAAGGAAGGAAGGAAGGAAGGAAGGAAGGAAGGAAGGAAGGAAGGAAGGAAGGAAGGAAAGAAGGAAGGAAAGAAAAGAGGGAGGAAGGAAGGAAAGGAGGGAGGAAGAAAGGAAAGGAGGGAGGAAGAAAGGGAGAGAGGAAGGAAGGAAGGAAGGAAAGAAGGGAGGAAGAAAGGAAGGGAAGGAGGGAAGGAGGGAGGGAGGGAGGAAGGAAGGAAGGAGCATAGGACTAATTCAGAAGAGTAGGCAGTTTGTCTATATATATATTATATGAAACATAATAGACATAATATGCACAATATGTATACAAATGTTCATATGTTATTTGCATATTTACATATATAGAAAGATGGAGGCAGAAAGAGGCACAGAGATTGGAGTTTGTGAAGAGAAGCTGCTCTAGAAGTCAAGGAGGAGGCAATGTGAAACAAAGGAAAGAGACTGAGGTTCAAATTCCACAACTGATGTCTCCTACTTGTATGAACTTGGACAAGAAACAGCTACCCTGGGCTTCAGCTTCTTTAGTTGTAAAACAAAGAGATTAGACTAGCTGCTCTCAGAGGTCCCTTCAAGCTTGAATTCGATGAGTTTTTGAACTAAGGATCAAGTTTTGCCTCTGATAAATACTGGCTAGGGCACTCTGGCCAGATAGCTTAAGCCTTCTGTGCTCTAGGCAGCAATCCGAGATGAAGTCGCAGCCCAATCTTTCAAGAGTTTTTCCTGGGATCTCCCTCCAGACCTGTCACAAAATAAAGAAAGGGTGAAGGAGAGCCCAGAAGGACATTTTATCATGTACAAAGTACATGTCAAGGATTTTAGTCTAGATTGTGATTTCTCCTCCTCCTCCTCTTCTTCCTCCTTCTCCTCCTTTTCCTTTTCTTTCTCCTCCTCTTCCTCCTCCTTGTTCTCCTCCTCCTCCTCCTTCTCTTTCTCCTTCTTTTTCTCCTCCTCTTCCTTCTTCTTGTTGTTCTCCTTCCTTTTCTTCCTCCTCTTCTCCCTCTTTTTCTTCTACTTCTTTATCACCATCTCTAGCTATTCTAAAGATGTTGGTATAATCCCAATTTTATAGATGAAGAAACTGAAAATAAAAAGAAGAGGAAAAAGAAGAAGAAATCACAACCAGAAGTCAAGTGACTTTCCCAGTTGATGCAGCTTGTAAATCTCTGAAGCATCATTTGAATTCAGGGCTTCTGGACGACAAGTCCAGATTTCTGTCTCTTATGTCCTCTGGTTGCCCATTTCAACAGTGTGTAATGATTCAATTCTCAGTAGGAAAACTCTTCCCCAAAATAATTCATATATAAGTTATCATTTTGGAGAACTGCAAGGATCCTAGAAAGATGGGGAGAGCAAGAAGCAAGAATGCTGGGTGTTTCTCCCTGCTTCTCATGCCAAAGAATACAATTTAAAAGACCCAAATGTGGAAAATTCAGCAATGACCAGAGGAGGAAAAGGGAATAAATTGCACACTTTTACTAATTCTTATAAGAAAAAACACTAAAACTCAATCCAGGAGGCCCCTATACCTTGCCATTCCTATGGGACCTGCTCCTCTCCTCCCAGCCTGGGTCACTGGGTACTCCTATGACCCCCCTGAGATTCTGAGCTATGGAGTAAGTCCTTGGCAGCCTCCCTGGGGAAGCCCCCACAACACAGGAGGTTGAGGTGGGCCGAGAACTCAGACTAGATTCGAGGGTACAAAAGGTAAGGGAGCAGCTGGGGAAGGGTCTGGATCCTGGGGAAGACAAGAAAGCATATGTGATTGATGTGGGGCATAAGCATTTAATACAGGGCAGGAAGAAACCAGCGGGAGAGAAAGGGAGAAAAGAGGCTCAAGGGCAGACTCCCTTTAGCAGAGTCCGGAGGAAATCTGCCCCATGATGCCTCCATGACCTGCCCCGAGGATGGAAGAGAGTGGTCACAGAGACAGAACTGCCAGGCAGGGAAAGCAGTCAAGGCCCACTTTCTGTAGCCACTGGGTGTTTACCTGCAGCAGCACCCAGTGGGTCCTCCTTCCTCTGCGAGGCCCACAAACCAAAGCTAATCCTTGGGCTGTGAGAGAAGGGAGGTCAAGCAGCAACAAGGCCAGGCCCAGCATCACCAGCCGGCCCTTGAGCAAGACCAGATGGCGAGAATGTACGTGGCAAGGACACCGTGGACAGGGCGGCAGTGATTGATGAAGATGGAGAGAAAGAGCGGGGAAGGAAAAATGAGCAAACATTGCAAGCCCAGAGGCATTTCTGCCCAAAGTATTTCATAACAAAGGAAACTGAGTCAAAAGATCAGGAAAAAAGTAAAGGTCATAGAAGCAGTTCTTCAAAATGCCTGAAATAACAATGACTTCCTCCCCGTGCCTCAAGAATGGTTCAAAAGAGCAACGCAGGAATTAATTTAGTGAAGATGTCCCAAAAAACAAGGAAAGGAATAGATAGAGGTTTTAAAGTGCCAGATCCCACTGATGTCACCTACATAAGATCTTGGGGATAGGCCCCTTCTCTTCTCTGACCTCAACATCCCCTGATGCAGGCCTTTGTCCCTTCAGTTAATGCCCACAATACTGGGACAACCTGCGGCTGGGTCTGCCTGCCTCCAGTCTCCCCCCGCCCCATACCAATCCATCTTCCAGCCAGGGCTCTAATGGATCTTCCTGAAGGACAGTTATAATCATGTCACTCCCCTCCTCAGTGGCTCCCTATCACCTTCAGGATCACATACAAAATCCTCGGTTTGGGTTAGTGTTTAAAGCTCTTCACAACCTGGCCCCCTTTCCCCTTTATCGACTGGCTCAAAGACAAAATGAACAAGTGCATCCACAAATGAGAAAACTTAGAACAAAAAGTAGCAAAGCTGTCCCTAAGAGTGGCTTATCTTGGGAGAAAAGAAGGAAATCGGCTGCAGAAGAAAACATAAGGGAACTTCGTTTTTAAAAGATTGAAGGAACACTTTTGAGTTCTATAAATCAAGAACATGTTGGAGAGAACATGCAAAAAGGCCACCTGCAGCTCAGAGGCCTCCCAGAAAACAAAGAGGGAAAATTGGAGAACAAAGTCAGAATCTGCAACTGTGAGAAATCAATCAGAAAACTGTTCAGTAATTGTTAGGTTCTTACTAAATGCTAAGTTGGTATTTAACAATTCTCTAGCTCAGAATTCACACCTTTAGTTCAAATTGTTAAGGGAGTCTGCCCCTTTGAAGGAATACTTTAAAGGAGCTTGCTTATTGGTCAATAAGGAGTTCCCACAAGCCCCTGGGAGTACCCACAAGCCCATTCTCTGGGAGGATATAAGGAGCCACCAAAGCTGCCTCCAGGGAGATTGAGTTTGGACTGCAGTCTAGAAGGAGAGAGTCTAGATTGGGAGACTTCCCAGGAGAACTTCAGGGAAGCTGGAGGAGATTCAGAGCCAGGATTCAGGAAGAAGAGGATTCGAGATTCTACCTTCACTCTGACTGAAGGCTCCAGAAGTCCCCCAGAAACCTGCTCACAGGGGAAAAGATTATACAGAAAAGAAACCTCCTCCCAGAGAAGGATTACAATTGAGAGATGACAGGACTTTACATTTTGGCGCCCAACGTGGGGCAAAGACTTTTGCTTATCCTGACAAGGACTAATTCTGAGCCCTTCAGAGGAGCTAGCCCAAACCTTAACAAGTAATAATGGAAGCAAAGATCCAAAGACAAATGGGGGACCACAAGGAACATCAAGAACAGGAAACCTATCCTGAGTATATGTTTGTGTATGCACACACATGAATATACTTGGTGTATGTGTGTGGAAAGTATCCTGGTCTCTCTGTCCCAAAACACAATGGGTCACTTTTCCTCATTAGGGCACTCAGGGTCCCCCAGGAGCTGAGGTTTGCTCTTAAGCCATCAGCTTGAGTCCCCATTCCAGGGTGTTCATCTACTCTTAATACCCAGTGACCAGTACCTCAGGTCCATTTGGCTAATTGCCTTTTACAAAGGGATATTAACTTCCCAGATATGATAAGTGCACTATCCTTTCCCCAACACTTCTGGGGCTCATTCTCCCCTGTGGCACTCAGTCTGAAGAGAACGGACACAGCCTTACCACAGTTTCATCCAGTGATGATCCTACCACTCGCACATCCAAATATGACATCTCTCTTGGATGAGCATCTCTTTCAGCAGAGATCACGCCTGACTTCTTAGGGCCTCGGGGCCATCCACATGGACTGACTGGTTGCTAACACTAACCAGGCTTTCTTCTGTGATCTCCTGTTGGTTCACTTCCCTTACCTTTCAATCCCACAAGATTGTAGACTCTGATCTCCTTCAACTGAGGGAAATTGAATTCCTCCTAAACCTGTCTCGCTCTTTTCCACTGAATGGTGAACAGACTAAAGCCAGTTATTACATCAGTCTAGGTGTACTCTAATCTCTAAGGCACAATAGGACCTTCACCATGTCATCCCCATTCTCTTCCACTTGGGGTCCTGCATTACCAAGCCTCATTGCCCTTGTTCATAAGGACTCAGTTTATTGGGCAGTCCCCCATTACATGTATATGTAGTTAATGGAAGAAAAAACAAACTTAACTATTTTAAATCTTCAATGTAAATGGAATCATTTCCCTTAATACAAAAAAGAGTTCCCCACGGATCTACAGTATTAAGAAAATCATTCAGGCCCACAGAGCTACCAGAAAACAAAAATAAAACTTTGCTATCTTTCTGACCTAGAAGACTACTACCTCAATTCATACTGCTCTACATTGCTTCCTCAGCCAGATCTCTTAGCCTTAGGCACCTTCCTAGGACTAAACTTTTAAGTCACAGAAAGATTGTAATCCCCATTTGTTTCCCATGCTAACAAAAGCACCCTAGAACTTTCACATTTATACATATGCATGCATGCATTATTGTTTGCATTCATGTGTATATATCTACATGAAAGATGGTGGGATATAGGAAGAGAGGCTAAAAGTTCTTATTATTTGCCAAGTACTCTGTTAAGTGTTTTTCCAACATCATCTAATTGACACAATAACTCCATGAGGTAATACTGGTATTATCCCTCTTTTAGAGTAAAGGAAACTGAGGCAGGCAGAGATTACATAACTTAGCCACACAGGATCACACAGCCAATAAATGTCCAAAGGCAGAACTGAACATAGATCTTCCCAACTCCAGGTCCAGAGTGCTATCCTTTGTACCATCCAGATGCTTCTGAGTATACTTCTTGTTCTTCAATCACCTCAGTCACATCTGCCTCTTTGGTGACCCTATTTAGATTTTGCCATTTCTTTCTCCAGCTTATTTTACAGAAGAGGAAACTGAGGCAAAAGGGTGAAGTGACCTTGTCTGGGTCACATATCTGGTAAGTATATGACTTTTGGTCTACAGGCCAAATATGAACTCAGTTTCTCCTCCAGGGCCAGTGTTCTATTCACTACATCACCCAGTTGCCAAATATATTAGCTGAGTATATACCAGGTATCAAATTCACTGTCTGAGAAAGTTTGTTTTTACAATATTATCATCACTGTATAAACTCTTCTAGTTTTATTCACTTCCCTCTGTATAAATTCATAAACATCTCTGGAACTACCTCCTTTACCATTTATTATACTACCAGAGTATTCCATCACTTTATATATTATAACTCGTTCAGCCACTCTCCAACTGATGGCTCCTCCTCAATTTCTAGTTCTTTGTTACCACAAAAAGAGTTGCTATAAATGTTTTTGTTCATCCTTAACTTGAGTTTGTTTGGCTTAGGATTAATCTCTTTTTTAACCTATGTCTCCCTAATTCCCATTTCTCCCTCTTCTCTCCTGTTTCCCTCATGAATGAAATATACCCAACTCAAAAGGCAAAGGAGACCATTTCAGATGAGGAGATTCACTTCTCAGCCCCTCCTCCTTGTTTGTTTAGACTTTTATTTGTGTATTCTGATTATAGGAGATAATATTCCCCATCCTTTCTCTCTTTTTCCCCCTAGTGCATTCCTCTTTCCCTTCCTTTCCATCTTTCTTTTAAGATCATCAAAATATGAAAGAACTAGTCCCAGAGCCTTGCCTAATTAGGCTCCCTCCATGACCCCTTGCAATGGTAAGATTTTGAGGGGAAAAGTAACATCTGCCTATATTCAGATATAACCTATTTCTCTTATTTAGATCCTTTTGATTGTTTGCTTATGTTTGCCTTTTTCTGTTTCTCTTAACTCTTGTGTTAATACTTGTCTTCAGCTCTGGTCTTTTCATCAGAAATGTTTGGAAATACTCTATTTCATTAAAGGTCCAATTTTTTTGCCCCGGGAATTATATTCAGTTTTGCCAACTAAGTAATTCTTCCTTCCCTTTCCCTTTCACTTCCTTCCTTCTTTCCTTCTTTTTTTTTTTTTTCTTTCTTTTAATTCTGATGGGTGTGGCTCTTTTCAGCAATGAAATGATTCAGACCAGTTCCACTAGTCTTGTAATGGAGCCATCCTCATTCAGAGAGATGACTATGGGGACTGAATTTGGAGCACAACAGAGTATTTTCATCTTTTGTTGTTGTTTGCTTGTTTATTTTTTCTTTTTCATATTTTCCCCTTTTGATCTGATGCATCATGATATACATTTAACTTAGATTACTTGCTGTCTAGGGGAGGGGAGAAGGGAGTGAGGGAGAAAAGTTTGAAAAACAAAGTTTTGCAAGAATGAATGTTGAAAATAATGTTTATCATATATAAGACTGCTTGCCATCTGGGGGAGGGGGTTGGGGGAGGAAAGGAAAAAATCTGAATAGAAGTAAGTGCAAGGGATAATGTTATAAAAAATTACCCATGCATATGTACTGTCAAAAAATTTTATAATTATAAAATAAAATAAAAATTAAAAAAAAATTAAAAAAAAAGAAAATAATGTTTATGTGTATTTTGAAAAATAAAATTTTTTTATTCTAAAAAAGAACTAAGTTGTTCTTGAGTTGGACTTTGAATTATTTAATTAATCAATCAAAAACATTTAACAAATGCTTACTGTGTGCCAAGTATTGTCCTTGGCATTAATGATACCAAAAAAGGGCAAAAACTGCCTCTGTCCATAAGAAGCTAACATTTAGACAAGAGGAAAGAAGAGAGGAGAAGGGTTTGCAGAGGTGACAATAACATGATGAAAGGCATAAAGGGAATATATAATGAATAATAAATCTGTTGATTTGTTGAAACCATAGTCTTGTTATCAGCAGGAGTAGTCGATAAATAAGGATACGAGATAAGGCTAACCCCCCCCTTCCCACATCTTACTCCAGATATGTGCTTATGTTTGAGCCTATAAGAAATAGTTGACAGAGCTGGGCGGTTCTAATTAGTAATGAAAAGACTATTAGAAAAACATTAGAAGGAAATAATGGAAAAAGTAAAGGAAGAAAGTTTAGCAATACCACATCTTAAACTATATATTAAGGCAGTAATTATCAGACACTAAGAAACAGAAAGGCAGATCAATAGAATAGACTAGACATATAATTTACAGCAGCAAATAAAGATAATAACCTTATATTTGACAAGTGCAAAAATTTAAGTTTTGGGGATAAAATTCATTATTTTGTAAAAATCTTTGGGAAAACTGGAGTGCAATATGGCCGAAATTGAGCATACACCATTTACCATAAATTCAAAATGGATATATGACTTAGATATAAAGGATTTTACAAGAACATAAGAACATAGAACTATTGCTTATTATTTAAATATAAGTCAATAACTTATGAATAAACACAAGATGGAAAGCAAAGTTAGTGGTAAAATGGATCACTTCAATTAACTGAAATTAAAAAGTTAGAGGTAGATGACAAGACTATCCTGAATCCTTTGCCTATGCTAACGGCCCACAAGATGTCATTGCTTGATTTTGTGGTTGTCTCCTCCCCATTCACCCCCCCCCATTCCTATCTGCAGATTAGTGAATATAGCAATGGGCAAAATCATCTTTTCCATGAAACTAAATTTGTCCCACATAATATGCCATGACTCCAGGAAACTTCTGTTCCTGTGAAAAGTTGCCTTTTTCCAAGGAAGTGAATCATGATAGAGATAATAATGCTATTCACTCCTCCAACTGTAATGAAAATCAATCACCTCCCAAAAAAGATACATTTATTAAGCGCCTCCTCTGGTGTTGTGCTTGCTGCTAGAGATATAAAGAGAGTGTTTGCCCTCAAGGTGTTTAGGTTTCACTGGGCTGAGTTGACCAGTCTGGGAAGCTGTCCTTCTTTAATGCAATCCACAGCTTCTTCTATAACTTTGTAATGGTTTCATGAGCTACTGTGGCCAAAGCACGATCTTTGGGCAACATAAATTCATCATCATACATTCTCTCTTGCTATCTCTCTCCTTACTTGAGTATCGACTTTCTGTTAATATTTTTTAACTGTAATTTCCAGTGTAAAGGTGGCTTGCCTTAGCAGAAAAAAAAATCAAAATGAGAATGGAGGAGCTGTCCCGTCCTCTGCAGGCATTTAGCATCATCCCATATACCCTGAGCCTATTCTGTGAGTGTATTTCTCTCAAGTTGTTCTCTTTACCTCAGACAATAGGGGAGCCAGCAGCCTGGACCTGCTGAATAAGCAGTCTTCTTGTTCAGAGCAAAGGGGAGTTTCAGTGAGGACCAACTCCAGGAAATTTTAGCTTATTACCAAAGCTCTGGCTCCTCCATTCTCCTAATTAAAGATGGGAAGGTCAAGGCCACAGAAATCTTCATCAAAAACAATGGAATTGGGCTGTTTCTTCTGGACCTAGATGGCTAGCTGAGAAACCAAACGATGATGATGATAATAATGATGATGATGATGATGATGATGGCAACGATAACAATGACAGCAGTGAAGATGATGACAATGACAATGATGACAATGAAAGTGGTGATGATGATCATGACAATGACAATAGTGATGATTATTTCAATGATGATGCAATGACAATGATAATGATGACAATATAATGACAACAACTGATGATGACAATAACGATGATGACAATTATTGTGATGATAACAATGATGATGATGATACCAATGACAATGATGATGATGATGATGATGATATGACATTTATATATATCACTTTTCCCCTTACAAACTTTTTTTTGATGCCCTCTGTCTCTAGATATACCAAAGTTGAATCAAGCCTGCTATCTTTATTAAGTGCCCACTGTGAGCCAGATACAATCTTACATGTTGGGGATACAAAGAAAAAGGTTCCTTCCCCAGAGAAGCTAGCAATGTAAGGGAGAGACAACAGGCAAACAATTTTGTGCAAACAACATACATACAAGATAGATTGAAAATTGTTTCAGAGGGAAAAACTAGAACTAAAAGGAATTGAGAAAGGTTTCCTGTAGAAGATGGTATTTTAGCTGAGATTTGAAGGAAGTCAGCAGACACAGATGTGGAAAGAGAGCATTCTGGGAAGAGGGACTCATCAGGGAACGTGTCCAGAACTATGAGATAACTCTGGAACAGCAAGAAGACTGGTATCATTGAATGTAGAGTGAATGGGGCTGTTTTTAAAAAGACTGAGAAAGGAGGAAAGGGAGACCAAGCTATGAAAAGCAGGGAGTACCATTTTTTCCATTTTATCCTGGAGAAAATAGGGAGCCATTTGGTTGAATAGGAAAGGGGGGCTAGTAATAGAGTTAGTTACACTTTAGGAATATCAATTTGATAACTGAGTTAAGGAAAAACTGGAAAGAAAAGAGATTTAAGGTAGAGCACAAGTCAAAAGGCTGGTGCAATAATCCAGGTGATGGCCTGGCCATGTCAGTCAAGAGAAGGGGAAATATTAAAGAGAAGGACTCAAGATAGAAATGGCAGAAGTTGGCAACTGATTTTAGATGTGGGAGTGAGATATTATGAGTGAAAAAATGGAAGATGACCAATAAAGCTAACTGGGATATTGATGGCATGATAGGAAAGTTTGGAAGAGAAGTAGGTTTGGGGGGAAATCTAACATGTTCATTTTTCGACTTCCAGTTTGAGAAGTCTAGTAGGCAGTTAGAGATGCAAGAGCAGAGATTAGCAGAGAGATTAGGGCTAGATAAATAAATATGAGCCATCTTTATGAAAATGGCAGTAGAATCTATGGGAACTGATAAAATCATTTTGGAAAAGAGTAGAAAGTCAGAAATTGGCTTTGAATTTCTATTTTTGAGATTTCAGCTCCAGCATCAGCGACCACAAGATGATGGGAGAGAGAGAGAGAGAGAGAGAGAGAGAGAGAGAGAGAGAGAGAGAGAGAGAGAGAGAGAGAGAGAGAGAGAGAGAGAGAGAGAGAAAGAAAGAGATAGAGAGAGACAGAGACAGAGAGAGAGAGAGAAAGAGAGAGAGAGAGACAGACAGACACAGACATATACAAAGACTGAGATAGAGAAAGAAAGAGACAGAGACAGAAATACACACAGAGATAGAGTGACAGAGAGATGGAGACTGCCTGGTATAGACAGGGCACTTGTTAATCATCCTCCCCGAGGTTTTAGTACTTAGGAATGGGGGAGACACCCATGCTTTTTGCATTCTGATATCTAGTACAGATGAAAAAGATGGGGATGCTCTCAGATGCTTTTCCAAAGGGACCAGCTAGATTGGAATCAAAGGGCACCTATCCTGTCTCTTCCAAACAGTCACTTGACTCACTCAGCCTCACCTTCCAGGAAACTATTGTTCTAACTGCTGTTGGGGTGGGGGAGGGGCAATATCACCTGCCCCCCCTTTCTTCTCAAACAATCTGAAGGTAATGAGGTGTCTGTTGTGATTATGATATGGCCAAGGATAGCCAAGCAGACAGGCTCCTGGCATGTCTAAACCTGAGTCTGCCCAGATCCCATTGCCCCTGTCAGTGCTGCAGGCTTTTCTGAGGCTAATGGAGTATGGGGAGGGAGGTGATGGAGAAATGGGGGTAGCAGTTAGGAATACCCAGGCCATATTACCAGCAGAAATCCGAGTCTCCCCGGGGAGCCGGGTCTTTGTAGGTTTTCTCTCCTCACACCTGTCCATCTCTTACATGATGGAAGACAAAAGTCAATTAGATTTCACATCCAATTAAAGAGCATTCAGGCATCCAGTGACCTGGCAGCCCTCAAAACACTTGAAAGAAGCTGCCTTCCTGGAGAGACACTGACCAGGGAATGGGGGGAGGGGAGCAATGGCCAGACCAATGGAAAGGGGGAGTCGCAGCCCATGGGGCCCAGCCAGAGATCCTTGTGCCTTCATGGCACAAGAGAGGCCATGGGGTCTAGCAGCAAGTCCAGATCCTGCTGGGTCTTCCTTCACCAGACAACCAACCCCGGGAAGTCAATCATAGGTCTCCTTCCCAGCTGCAGAGGAAGGACCACTTCTACTGCTGATTTCAAAGACACTGTAGAAAACCATCCAGACACTTGATGGGGGGACAGATCCTCATGTATAACAAGTGGGACCCATGTTTCTTTCTCCCTACGCTTACTGTAATACATTCTGCTTGTCAGCCATAGACAGAAGCTCTCATTGGGTGAGCCTGCTTTTATTTTTTTCTGCATCTCCTCTTTAATTCAGGAGAAAGCAGCTACCTGGGCACAAATCAAACACATTCTAACTTTGGTGGAGAAAGTGCAATCACGGAAAACATTTCCATATTAGTCATTTTGTACAAGTCTTGAATAAAAGGAAAAGGAAAAAGAAAGTGGAAAATAGAGAACTTTAATCTGGATTCAGACCACCTCAGTTTTTTTTCTCTGGGATCAGAGATGATCTCTTCTCCCCTTCATCATAAGACCTCTGGGACTGTCTTGAATCATCGTGTTGCTGAAAATAGCAAAGTCATTCGCAGTTCCTCATTGTACAACATTATTGTACAATGTTCTCACTTTAGTTTGCATCAGTTCATGTAAGTCTTTCCAAGTTTTTTTTTTTTAATCATCCTGTTTGTCATTTTTTGCAGAAGAAAAATATTTCATCACAACCATATGCCACAGATTATTTAAGAGTTCTCCAATTGAGGAACATCCTCTCAATTTCTAGTTCTTAGCATGCACACACACACACACACACACACACACACACACACATGAGCTAATATAATAATAATATAATAAATAATATAAATATTTTTGTACAAATAGGTCCTCTCTCCTTTTTGTAATGGCTTTAGGTGATAGATCAAGGAGTGGAATGGCTTTACCAAAGGTTATACACAAGTTTCTGGTCCTTAAGACACAGTTCCAAATTACTGTCCACAATAGTTGGATCAGTTCACAACTCTACCAACAATGTATTATTGTTCCAATTTTCCCACATCCTCTCCAACATTTATCATTTTCTTTTTCTGTCATGTTAGCCAATCTGATAGGTGTGAGATAGTACCTCAATTGCTTGCAGAACATTTTAATATGATTATTAAGAGCTGTCATTTCTTCACCTGAAAACTGCCAGTTCTTTGTCAATTAAGGAATTTGATCTCAACGTTTTCTATTCTATGACCTTTGAACCTGATGAGTGTCTGAGATTACGATATTTCCAGAAAATATTGTTCTTAGGTCCATTTTGTAATGATCTCTATCTCTCTCATTTGGTCATAAAAGTCTTCCCTACTCCATAAATCTGACAGGTTAACTCTCCCTTATTCTCTTAATTTGTTTATGATCGCTTTATGTCTAAATCCTGTACCCATTTTGACCTTTTCTTAGTATATATATGTGGTGATGGTCTATACCCCATTGTTTTCCAGTTTTCCCAGCATTTTGTCAAATAATGAGCTTTATCCCAAAATCTTGTATCTAAAACCAACATTTTAAGAGATACCATGTTTTCCTTGTGCAGCATGACGATTATGGAAATATATTTAGAAGAATTACACATGTTTAACTTATATCAGATTGCTGTTTGGGGAGGACAGAAGAGATGGAGAAACATTTAGAAAACAAGGTTTTGCAAAGGTGACTGTTAAATTATCTTTGCATGTTTTTGGAAAAAATATTAAAAAAAAAGAATATCATGATCCTAAAATCTCATCAGCTCCAAGGATCATGAAATAGAAAACTTTGAGATCAAAATCATGGAGACGAAATCTAACAAAGCCTATCTTCTTCCTAGAGGCTGCTCAAGAATGCCTTGAATGAACCTACTAAAGGTGAACTTCAATGTTAATAATTTTATTCAACTATAAAAGGCTGTTATTTTATCTACCTATGACATAGGGACATGAGGGAATAAGAGCAGATTTTGATATGAATCTAATTGAAAAAATTGGTAATGATTATGATGATGTTGGTGATGATGATGATGATGATAAATGATACATAATACTGAAGTTGCTTTCCTTCATCTGGAAGAGAACCAATGACATCATGGGTGATGGCTTGACTTGTGCATGAATTAGACTGAAGTGACTCAGAATTGCACAGACTCATCAGCCTCACTCTTCCTGAATCATCAAAGTCTAGTGACAGGACAAAGTCAGGATGCGGTGGGGGAGCTGGGGGTCTTCCCTATCTGACTAAGCTCTAAGACCCCATGGCACCTGCAGCAGCTGCTCTGTGCCCATCAATAGTCTTTAAATGCTTGGGGCAGGTAGCCTTCCTAAATCAGCCATGGAGTTTTGGCCTGTGGGTTACCCTTTGACTGCTTTTAGCCCATCTGCCCGGATAGTTTACAAGGGAGTGCACGCAGCATCTTGGAACCACAGGTGAACCCCAAACCCTCCCACCAAAGGGGCTATCACCAAAAGGGAATGCCCACTAGCAGTGAAGTACTTCATAAATATTCCCTTATTTAATTCTCTGGATAATCCTGCCAGGAGCTATGATCATTACTAATTTGCAAATTTAAAAAACGCAGAACATGGAGGACAAATCACTTGCCCAGAATCACAGAGCTCATCAGTGTCAGGACTGGGATCTGAACTCAGGTCTTTAGGACTACAAGTCCAACACTCTTTCCACTGTGTCTGCAGTACATGAAAGACTGAGACAGAGGGGAAACGAGCGCCCAGGGACAGACTGGGGATTTTCACTCCCAAGTGCGGCCGTCTTTCCAGACTACCACCCAGAATAGTTACAATGAAAGGAAAATCAGCTTCCTCCCCTCACCGTGAGTTAGCCCTTCCATGACTCACCAGTTTAACTCCACATTGGGTCTGCTCTATTACAGGCTTCGATACAGTATTTGAGAAGACTCCCCAGAGGGTCTTGAAGTTTGAACCCCATTCTCCCTGGGTCAGGGACTTTCTGAATATCAGTGAGCCTCCTCTTGCAAGCAAAGGTTTCCATTATCATCAGAGAGACTTCTGCATGTGTGTGCTTTTTAGCCACTGGGAAAAGCTCTCCCCGTCCCCACTCGCCTGCCACGGCCAAGCCATCGGAGCTGATGAAGCCGGTGAGACCTCCAGGACAACAGGAGGCACCTCCTGAAAGGGAGATGCGACTGCCCTGCGTGTTTCAACATCCCTTTTGCTTGTCCCCTTAATTAAAAGCACTGATACAGCCCAGCTATTTTTGCAATATTAATTAAATATCCTTTTAAATTTAACCTACCAGGCCAATCAAATTCAGCCCAAACCAACTTATCACCTGCTTGTCAGAGGAAGTAAATTGGACTCTTTATGGGGCATGGGCATAGGGCAGCAGGCACCTTCTTTTTTTTTATTTTTATTTTTTATTTTTTTTTTGCTTTCACCCATTTTCACAGGCCCCAGAAGAAAGCGGCTGACTGTCAATCGAGCTGTGTGGCAATCATTACAGGTTTGCAGTGAAGCAGAAAAATGCTGTAATAAACAGGTCCTGCTGCCTTCTATCACTCCATTCATCCTCCACTGGAAGTGCTCAGGCCTTCTGGCCTTGCTGAGCGTTAAATCCCCATCCAGCTGTTTGACCCTATTACGAGAGCATGATAGGCACCCTGTCACTCGGAGTGCCTGCAACAGTCGGATGCACCGAATCTATCTTTCCGACAGGTAAACCTATGGATAATTTATTTTTATGTGCTTTCTAAGTATGTTGACAGCAGTCAGGTTGCGTCGACAATGCAAACGGTGTTTTCAGGTGGCCAGGCTTCATTGCCTGAGAAGCTGCTGTTAACGAGCAGGGCTAAAAAGGATGGCCTTCCCGTTGATTGGCTGCTCTCCTCCCTAAGACCGTCATTCCCCATGACCTCCAGACCAGAAAGGGTTGGGACAGGCTCCTCTGCCAGGGCCTTAAGGCTGCGCTCCTCAGAATGGCCTTGCTGGGAAGCTCCTTCCTGGGAGTGACCGGTGGCGGCCAGCTTCGGGGCTACCTTTAGCTCCACGAGGAAGCCAGAGCCACGCTGAGACACTTGGCGTGGGCTGCAGTCCTGCTGGATGCAATCCCAGCACAGTGCAAGGCTCTGGAGGCAAGGACTGGAGGAGTTTTGCCTTTGCATTTTCAGACCCTGGCACTGCCCCCACCAAAGTGCTCCATGGGATGAGTTAAATCCCCTTTTTCTGTCGAAGGTGTTGCCCTTCTTTTAGTCCCCCAGGTTTACAGTCTTAGGCTCCTCTCCCTGACTCTTAATAGCCAAACCATTGCTAAGACTTTTCTGCTTCTCCTTCCCAAATCCTCTTGCACCCATCCCCTTCCCATCTGCCCAGAACCTCATTCAGGTCCTCCCCACTCCTTGCTCAGGCTTATGTAGTCATTCCCTAATCAAAGTCCCCTCTGCCAGTGTGTCTCTTCTCCAATACTTCCTCGTAGGGATACCCAAGCTAACGCAGATCTCTGAGCACTGCTCAAAATACATCATCGTCTCCTCATGGCCTCAGATGAGATATGAGCTCCTCCTTTGACAGGCACTTAAATTCCCTGACCATCTGACCACAGCCTCACCTCCTGGGTTGTCCACTACCATCACCAGTCCATCTACTCCCCCCACACAGCATGCTCCAGCCCTCCTGGCCTTTTTCCCTTCCCCTAACAACATCCATCCCTTTCCTCCATGAACATGTGCAGGCTACCTGCCCCCCACTGCTAGGAAGTACAATCACCATCCCTTGATTCCATCTCCCAGAAAGCCTAGCTCAGGTGCCATCCCATAGAAATCTTTCCCCGAGTTTTTGATTATAGGGCTCTCTTCTTTCTCCTCTACTCTTCATGTATGTGCTTAGTTATGGACATGCGGAAACCCCGGTGGATTATATGCTCTGGGAGATTATATGTTCTCTGTCTCCTAGCTGAGCCCCATGCCTTGCACACAGTAGGCATTTAAGAAATGCTTATCAGAGCAATAATCTGGTAGCTAAGGAAGCTGCTGGAGATTGATTCTTCCTAGGGACCATTGGAAACATGTCAATCTGGCTTGGTTCTATGAGAAGAGGCAGGGGATGCAATGAGAAGGGGAGCTGGCTCCAGAGTCAGGGGCCCCAAGGTCAGGCTTCGGATCAATTCCCGGTAGCTGGGCGACATTAGGTGTATTCCTTACCCTCTCTGGACCTGCGCTTCCTCATTGGGACCATGAGGGGAATAAACCATTTTTGAATCTGCAACCCAGAGATTTCTAAAATCCCTCTTAGTTCAAAGACCTCATTTGCGTTTTCCTCTGCAATTTCCTCCGTCTCCCAGACTTCCTCGCACAATGCGAAGCTTTTATTTTGTTTTGTTTTTGCAGAAGAGGAGAGAAACAAACTTTCTGAACCGAGTCAGTCAGTCCCCCTAGCTTTCTGTGTAAGAACGCCACCACTTTGGGTTCCGTGACCTCCAACTTCTGCAGCCCCGACCTGGCGGTGGGTACTCAAGAGAGAGAGGGGGGAGAGAGGTGGGGGAAGAATGACTTCCAAGTCACCCTCTGGATAGACAGCAGTGTGACCGTACCTTTCCAGCGGCTGCCATTTAAGTCTCGAGAAGCCAATCAGCGCCGTCAGTGAAATTGCTGCTCATCTGTCGAGATTAGGCGGGCGACTATTACCTCAGATTTAGTAGAAGTCGGAGATACTGGCACATCTCACTGAAGCCATTAGTAACACCTGGAATCATTCACATTAGTCTAAGATCTGGCACCATAAATTCCCAGCCATTAATGATTATTCTGACTCCTCAGGATAAATGGCTTCACGTTTTTGATAATGAAAATATACACTCTGCAGTAGTTCGTTCTTCGGCCGGCAGGCATTAGCTTTCTTGATGTACTTTCATGGCTGACGGGAACAGGCGGGGTCATAACTCTCCCCAGGATTTTTAGTGGGTTGTAAAGTATTAAGGAGCTGTTGTAGGATTAATTTCCAGAAATTTAACAAGATATTTATTTCACTGTTTACCTGCCCAAATTTAATTAAACGCATTAATTGGTGCTCCCGTGCCCCCCCCCCCCAAGATATCAAAACCGGTCCTTTCCCCGTCTCCATCCATCGCTTTTGCCAAAAACCAACCGTAGGGAGGGGGGACACCTCTCTGGCAACAAACTTCTGAGGTGCAGGTGGGGGGTGGGAGAGAGGGAAGAGACAGTCCCAAATAATGGGGAAATCTCATTGTGATTGCCGAATGGGTCAGAGGCGTTGGAGCTGAGAGAGATTATTTAAATATCTCAAATAAATCTTTTCATTCCCAGCACATTCATCTCTTTTAAGTACTCATTAAGGTGGGGTGTGACAGTCTCGGAAAATGAAACACTAATTCTTTTCCTCGGAGCCAGAGGGGGATGCTCCCAAGGGCAGCTCCAGTGGGCAGGGTATTCCAGGCCTGGGGATGAGCTGAGGAGAACTCCAAGGCCTGGCCGGCAGCAACTCGGGCCCAAAAGGGATGACAGGGACTCCATCTGGGAGCAGAAATGGAGCACCCCTTGCTCACTTTTCCCTGTAGCTGTGGTTTAGCCAACAGATGTCAACCTTGGAAGTGGGGGTGACAAGCGTTCCCTACGCCCCTGCGACTACCCTGACTCGTCCCGGAGGAGAACCACCCAGTCAGTCTGCTCTTGCCTTGATTTAGGCCAATTCTCCAAAGAAGGAGAAGGAGAGCCCTGCTCTGCACACAGCCTCCCCAGCTTCCCTCTCCCTGGCAGTTAGCAAAGTGATAAAGCAGCTGTGGTTAACTCTGTGTGCTGGGTATTAGCACAGATGCTGGCGTAATAAATATGGGCACTGGGGCCGTGCGGCCGAGGAAGGCCCATCTCCAGACCTCACAGCCAGGAGTTCAACACTCCCTTCAATGATAAAGCTGCATAAAACAATGCCGAGGAACTTTTTAATGAACTAAGAAATGATTATTGGACAGGGTTCGCGCTACCTTGCTTAATTTCCCTTCAAGATGCCACATGCAATGGCAAAGAGGAAAGACTTGGAGTGAATGCCAGCCTCCGATGGGGTTCATCTCAGAAGCTCCCAGTCAGCCTCCCATTTCAGCAGCTCACATTTCTTGGTCCTTTGCTTCTTTTTTTGTTTTAAACCTGGATTTTGCTTCATTTCTCCCACTGTACCTGAAATCTTTCCTTCCCTGTCATCCTGGGCTTCTTACAAAATCAGCCTTAGTCCAAGGTTGATTTAGAGGCCTGGATCAAATCCAGCTCTGTGTCAGAAGAGAAACTATCAAATCCATTTCTTAAATGCAGGAAGTCAGAAAGAGAAAATGGAGATAATTTTTCAGCCACAAGGCCTATGGGGGAAGAAGGGGGGCAGGGAGCAAGAGGTGGTGGGGATGTGGCAAGGGGAACTGAGAGAGCAAAGGACAGCTGGGAAAAGAGAGGTTAAGGCTCTGAGGCGTGAGCACGGGGAGGACAAAAAAGAAATTTAAGAACAGGAACTCTCTTAAAAAAAAAAAAAGGTGAAAGGATAATAATGATCCTTGCTGGAGAGACATAAAGACATACAGTAATAAAAGACAAGAAGGGGATAATTCACGAATTGAAAAGATCATTAAAGCATCTCACAGAATGTGAGCTGGATAAGGACTGGGGACCCTGCAGGATCCGACTCCACGCAGAAGGGCTCCTTGAAACATAATATTGGGAAAAAGCCAGGGCGCCCTGCGGACACTCGATAAATAATCATTGATGATAATGATGATACTCCCATTTAATCCCACGTAACACGGGACCTTCCTGAGGGAGGGAGGTCCTCGGAAAATTTCCCCTGCACACTGATGTATGTTATTGAAAATAAAGCTCCAGATCCAGACAAAGAGGGGGACAGAGAGAGAAATCCGAATTGCCATATTTTACATAGAGGCATTTTACAATTACACATCAAATATTGCATCATGTATATGTTTGCTAATATAGAAGGCACTTGGGTATTTTAAAACTATAGCTATAGCATTCGGTATCTATGTACTTCAGAGCCAGATACGGATGGCGATCATTCACAATAAGAGAGCAGTGTCGTGGCCGGGAGGTACACATGGTCAAGACAGACGTTTTAAATATTCATTTTCTTTCAAAAATTTCCTCAAAACACACACTCACACTCACACACACACACACACACACTCACACACACACACTCTCACACACACACACACTCACACACACTCACACACTCACACACACTCACACACTCACACACACACACTCACACACACACACACACTCTCACACACACACTCACACACACACTCACACACACACACTCACACACTCACACACACACACACTCACACACACACACACACACACACACACACACGGCATAATGAATAAATAGAAGGAAATCGCAGGCATCCAAAATGTTCACAAGTAATGAGGAGAAAGAAAATTGTCCCACATCCTCCTGAGGAAATCTAGAGGTGAAGTGAGATGAGGGTTATTAGGGTGTAGACTGGGGGAAGGAGGGAAAATAAAAAAGAAGGAAGACATGAAATGAGCTGTAAAGGACAGTGTCCACAAAACACAAACACACTCAAGAATTAAAGAGAAGTGTCTACGTGTCAGCAGACAAAAACAGAGGCGAGCCACTGCTTACAGGAAAGCGGGGAGCCACGATGGGCTGAGAAATGCCTGCAAAGGAAGGCGAGGAGGGTGAAGGGACTCCCACATTCGGGCAGGGTCAGATTTCCCACTGAATGGTTTCTTTTTTGTAGTTGGGGGAGGGACGGAAGGAACTGAGCAAAGAGCTAGGGAGTCTCCCAGGGCAAGGGTGTGTGTGTGTGTGTGTGTGTGTGTGTGTGTGTGTGTGTGTGTGTGTGTGTGAGAATGTGTGTGTGTGAGAGTGTGTGTGTGTGAGTGTGTGTGTGTGTGTGTGTGTGTGAGAGTGAGCGTGTGCTGGGGGGGGGGGGAGACGGGGGCCGCCGCCGTTGGGCCGCCCCTGTTCTGGGAAGCGGGGCAGAGGCAGAAGCTCCAGCTCTGACAGGCAGGTATTTTTAAACAGCAACGAAACGGACTAATTAAAAAGCAAACGCTTTACCCGGGTAGCTGAGAACATTCCGAATCCTCCACCTGCACAGCTCCCACGACTGGGCTTTTTTAAAAATATAGTTCCCTTTATTTGCTAACAATTTACCCTTTAATGAGACTGGGGCTTTCCCTTTCTCCCGGGGCCCCTGTTATCGGGGGTATAAATATAAATACACACACACTCACGCACACACACACACACACACACACACACACACACACACATTTATAAAATCTACTTCTGCTACCCCCCCCCCTAAAAAAAAAATCAGCTGTAGCAGCATTTTCCTCTAGGTGATTCTCCTCCGATCTCAGGCACATATTAAAGAGGGTCCCATTAGAAGCTGCAAATGCATTAACCCAGATGAATAATGCTTTTTTAGTTGGCGGTGATCTTTCTCGACAGTCTGCCCTAGAATTTGGGGGAAGGTGCGGAGAAGTTCGAGAAATAATGATTAGGAGGGAGGAAAAGGGGGAGGGGGTGGAGCGGTTCAATTTCGACTAATAAGTGCTTCCTAATAGCTCCAAAAAAAAAAAAAAATCTGTGGCAGGCCCGGACCCCCCTCGAAATGCAAATGGCTGCGTATTCCCGGCGAAGCCCGCTGTGCTCCCTACCCAGCCGAGCCCGCGATCCAGGCGGTGTCATTCCGAATGATACGGAAACAACCTGGAGCGTCCTGGCTGGGGATAATTACGGAGGAATGACAGGCTGATAATAACTTCTCATTTAGGGCTGGCTCCGAACCGGGGGTGGGGGCTGGGGGGGGGGGGGCGTTTTACAGGCTCCGATGGCGAAGTTGTGGGTAACCCGGCCGAGGAAGCAGCCTGGAGGACGAGGAGCGGGACACAGGTCGAGGAGCGGGACGGCAAGCCGGGCCTGCTCCTGGCCGACTGGAAAATCATAATTTTATTAACCTTGAAAACTAATAGGTGTCCTGGTGATGAATGGGAGCTCAGGCCATCTGAAGACAGAGCGCCGAGTGTTCCCAGGCTGGCTAAGTGCTCTCACCACGGGCTTCTATTAAGGAAATCATCCCCATTAGTGGAGCCGATCCGAAAACGGCAGTTAAATCATCCCCCTGCATGGACTCATTTCCCCGAGAACAGGCTTTTGACTGAATTCCTAATGTGTTTAGGAGGGAAACAAGTTCCAGGGAGAGACCGTGGGAGCCTGTCAAGTTTGGAGGAGGCTCTGCTCGCAGGCCCGCTATTATTGATGCAGATTATTAATTATCAAAAAATGAGGAGGAGGAATTTTTTACAGGGTATTTAAAGGGAGAAGTGATGTGCTGGATCCCTGCCTGGCTTCTCCCAGGCAAGATGCGGTATCCATCATCCACGGGGGAAGCGCAGGAGTGGGCAAGGTTGTTGGCTGGGGCCGCTGGGAGGAGCAGAAATGGACCCGGCCTCCCAGCAGCCCCGGATGTTTCTGCTCCAGGGAAAGGTCAGGCTTCCCAGGGAAGCTGGGGGGGGGGGCACCCCACCCGGGGAAAGGGCCGGGGAGAGGAATTACAAATGTGCCTTTCCCCCTAGTCCCAAGGATATGATCTGGGACCCCAACTCTGAATCCTGTGCTCTCTGCCCCCCAGGATCACCCATAGTCTTCTGCCTCAATGATGCCATTCAGCATGTTCCTTCCAGAGCTGCTGTGACATCCCCAAAGATCATTCTGTAGAGTGGATTCTGGAGAAACACTGACTCTCCTGTCATTGTCGGCTTTGTAATTATGACACAGCCCTTGACGTGATATTGAGGGTTTTCTCCCCTGCCCATGGTCTTCCCCACACACTTTCAGAAGCTCCTGAAGGGCAGGAAGTGTTTCCTGAATCTCTTGTACTTACATTCTGAGCCTGAGGTTACAGGTCATTCCCTACGGGTTCTTGCTGAGGACAGAGTATTGGACTCAGAATGGGAGTCATCAGAGCTGAATTCCCAGTCTGTCCTTGTCCCCTGTCAGAGGAGCAACCAATCAGCATTCACTTCTGAAGTGACCAAGGGTTCCCATGTTAGGTGTCTGTGAACAAAGTCAAGCAGCACCGGAGCTTGCTTCCCATCTGGGAGACAAGCACGCAGACGCAGAGAGCACACGGTCAAAATCAAAGACAAGGTAAATTGCCTTGGAGAAGGCTCCACTAAGACAAAACTCTCTAGACTTTGGCTTCCTCATTAGCAAAGCAAGGAGTGTCAGCCTAGAGGGCCTTGGAGCTATGAGCAGCTCTCAATCTAGGATTCTAGAGTATCCGGCGTCATGGCAGACATAACCAAAGGCCAGTCACAAGCCATGAACAGCTTAGGAGATGCGCTTTAGAGAGCCAGCGGCGGCGCTAGGAGTTTAACTACATCGTCCAGGAGCCACCTGACCCCATATGGCAAATGGAGGATGCAAAGCCAGACCTTGGTGACTGGCATCCTGGCACTCTACTCACCCTGCTGGGTGGCACCTATACCAAGCAGGAGATGGGTTGCCATCTGCCAGCCCATTTGTCTTCCTCACGACTCACGGTGCTTTTCCTGTTACAGAAGTCAGCATCTGCTTTTAGTGAATCTCTCTGAGATGTTTGTTCTTTGGCCACCGGGCAGCGAGTTCAACAATTATTCCTTATTTCAAATAGGTGCTCACACAATACTGATTTTTCTCTAAAACAAAGACTCCAGATGTAATGTCACCATGGTTAAAAAACAAAGGAAAAAAAAAAAAAAGATTAACAAGATGTTCAAGATGAGATGCAGAGAGAGCTGACCTCACATTCTATGGTAATTATTCTAATTATTCTCCTATGATTTAGGCAGCAAGCCAAAGGTTCCTGAAGGGTGCAGAAGAAGTTAATGGAGGGCTTGAAGGAAGGAGGTGAGACCATGTCAACATATGTTCATTAAAGACTGTTTCTACTTAAGGATTTTGCACCCAGCAGTGCTGAGACACCAACAGATCACCTCAGATTTGGCTTTTCCAGGACTACACCAAATGTATTGTCATTCTGCTTCCTTAGTGCTGCCCTGCGGGAAGGAACCAAGTGCCCACCAAGCCCAAGCCCACCCCAAACAAGCCCGATTGCCGAGCGCCAAATGTGCTATAGTCTCTCCTTGTAATGCCCTGCCTGCCTTGCCCTCCTCATTTGGCCCTATCTTCCCATCTATAGAACAGAGAAGGCAGGTCATTAGCAGGATATTCACTTGCCAATATGTGTTTCTTCTGATTTCCTGGGCATTTATATCTTAGCCAAACACAGACAGCTCAAAGAGGTCATGGGTAGTGAGTGACGTGAAGGGTTTAAGGACAATGGAGGCAAACATGAGATGAGGGAGAGATTGGCAGCAGAAAAAGAATCTTGAGTCTTCAGCTCCAGTAAATAGCTCAAGATGCCCAAAGGTAGCAGTCTTAATGAGGACTCTATCATAGAGTAATTGGACATTATGTAAAAAGGCTCTAATTGTGAGGAAAAGGAGGAGGAAAAGGAAAAAGTGGGGGCAGTGAGATGCTATGGATAGTGTGTCTTGGGCCAAGAAGACCTGGATTCAATTTCTGCTTCTCATGCAGTACTGCTCCTTAAGGCAAGCTACAAAACTTCTGGGTACCCCAGCAACTCTGTGACAATCATTTACAGAGAAGGTGCCCTTCTTCATTGGTTGGGAGAATTCCTCACTGTCCATTTTCTGCATTTGCTCAAGTGCATAATAAAAAATAATAAGATTTGGTAATTATATAATAATTTCACCTTTCCAAAGCAATTGATGCAAATATCTCATTTTATCCAATTCCTTCCCCCCAGAAAAGGGAGTGAGAATAGGAGAAGGGGCATAAAAACCATTTATTGTATACTATGTGCCAGGCATTGTGTTAAATGCTTTGCAAATATGTTATTTTAACTTTAGAACAACCCTGAGAGATAGTTGCTTTTATTATCCCCATTTTTTACAGTTGATGAAGCTGAGGCACATCGAGATTAAGTGGATTGACCAGGGTCGTACAACTAGTCAGATTTTCATTCATGTCTTCTGGACTCCTAAAAATCCCATGTTAGCTGCCCATAGGCATTGTTATCCTCTCTTTTTGCCAGATAGAAGGAAGAGGTTAAAAGGAAAGGGATCTGCCCAAAGCTACACAGGTGTTACGTGTTTCAGGCAAGCTAAGAAATCAAGTCTTTCTGACTCCACACCTAGCACACTCTCCACAGACAGCACCATTCAGCTACTCCTTTATACGACTTCTGTTTGATGAAGTCATGTGCCAGGTACATTATTGGGCTTATAGGAAACAATTTCTTTAAAACATGAATTGGAAACTAAAATAAGATCCAATTTAAGGCAAAATATAACAATTCTCAATGGTAGCAAAGGCAGCAAATGGTAGCAGGAAAAATGAACACTCCATTGATTAGAGAATGTTGAATAAAAATGATCTATGAATGAAATGGAATCTAATTGTAATGTAAGAAATAATTGAATGAGAAGGTCAGAGAAACAAGGGAAGATCTTCATAAACATTGTCAAGGCACCAATGTATACATTAGATACAATAGGGTAAGAGGCCAAATCACTAAAGAAACTCAAGTACTGAGTAATTAAAGAACAAATAAAGATCCAGGAAAATAGAAAATGAATCATGTCTCCTAGAGAGGAGAGGAGAGAGGGATTAGGAGAATTTTGCTTTATTTACTCTGCAAGAGCCACCTTATTAAGGATTTCTACCTAATTTGCTCAAAAGAAAGCACCATTGAGGATGGGGTAGGAAAGTAAAATGAAAACAAAGTCATCAATAAAAGGCATTTTTAAGTTTCAAGTGTTGGTTGAGCGAAATGAAATCCAATAACTCGCTTACAGAATACCTAAATATTTGTCAAATCCTTTCTGTGATAGCAGTTTGTGTTGTGACATCCCTAGAACCAGGGGTTTGAAGCACTTGGATCACTGAATCTCTGAGAATCTATTCTATCATAGTTGATCATCACACGAGCCTGCTGTTGCTGTGTACAATGTTTTCCTCAATTCTGCTTGCTTCACTCATTATCAGTTCATGTATCTTTCCATTTTTTTCTAAAATCAGCCTGTTCATCATTTTTATAGGATAATATTCCATTACTTTCATGTACTATAACTTATTCAGCATTCCCCAATTGATGGGCATCTACTCATTTTGCAGCCCTTTGCCACCACAGAAAGAGCTGGTACAAAAACCTTTGCACATGTGGGTCTTTTTACTTCATTTATGAGTACTTTGGGATTCAGACTTAGTAGTGGCACTATTGCATCAAAGGATATGCACAATTTGATAGACTTTTCGGCTTCCAAATTGCTCTCTAGAATGGATCAGCTCACAAGTCCACAAACAATGTATCGGTATTCCAGTTGTCCCATATCCCTCCAACATTTATGATTATCTTTTCCTGTCATCTTAGCCTATTTGAGAGGTATGAGGTAGTGTAATCCTTCTCTGGGAGGAATCATTTTCTCTGTGAGCAGGTTTCTTGGGAGGCTTCTGGAGCCTCCAGCCAGAGCAAAGGTAGAATCTAGAATCATTTGCAATTATGGGTGTGCCATAAGAAATAAAAACAGATAATGGACCTGCATATAGTTCTAAATATTTTGTGCACTTTTATGCGCAGTATAAGATTTTACACATCACTGGAATACCTTTTAATCCGCAAGGTCAGGCAATAGTAGAGAGAAGAAACAGAGACATTAAGACACTCCTCCAAAAACAAAAGAAAGGTGGAGCCACAGGTAGCCCTAGAGAACTTCTAAATTTACTTCTCTATACCATTAATTTTCTAATTTTTGACAAAGATGCACTGACTCCAGCAGACAGGCTTTATAAATCCACCAGAAGGGCAGTGTCCAGTGCGAGCAGCTCCACTGTCCTTAGATAATCACCAGGTGATGTGGAGAGACCCAGAAAGTAGTGAATGGAAGGGACCAGACTGGTTAACTGCCTGGGGAGAAGGTTTGCTTGTATTTCTTCAGATGGAGAAGGAATCAGGTGGGTGTCAACGAATCATATTCGCCTTGTCCATTGGAGAGAGACAGAAAAAGAGAAAGACCTCAAAACAAAGGAGAAAATCTAAGAAACATCTGATATTGAAAGAGCATGGCTAATAAGAAGACTGTTAAATAACTTTAAAACCAGCAGGAATCATTGGATTTCCTAACACAAGATGAGACTAATGGACAATGGACTTATGGACATTTATAAATTTTCAATTTATTATTATTTGATCATGTTATTTGTTACATACTTCTAGCATGTATTATGTTACTATGTGTTTATATAATCTATGTAATTATGTATAATGCCTCCCATATTGATAGATTTATGTTTCAAGGTCATGACCACCTTATGTTCTAAATCAAAAGAAAGGGGGAGATGTTAGGTTCTTACTAAGTGCTAATGAGATAATGAGATGATAGGTTGTTACTAAGTGCTAAGTCAGTACTTAACAATTCTCTAGTTCCAGCCTTTAGGGGAGTCTTACGGCTGTGAACTCCTGGGGAGGAGCTTACATGTTTAAGAGGAGCAAGTTCAATGGTTGATGTATTTCTTCCCAGAAGCCCTTGTGTTATGCCACGGCCATTCTCTGGGAGGATAAAAGAGGGAGGCACTCAAGAGAATGAAAAAGAGTCTCTACACTAGGTCAGAGTTGGCGGCAGTTGACACAGCAGATCTCCTCCCAAAGAGAAATCGGCAGTTTCTGGAGAAAACAGCACATTACAAGGTAGTACCTTAGAACTGTCTTAATTTGCATTTCTTTAATCAATAATAATTTAGAGTATTTTTCATATGACTATAGATGTTTTTAATTTCCTCACCTGAAAATTGTCTTTTCATATACTTTGAACATTTATCAATTGAGGAATGGCTTGTATTCTTATACACTTGAGTCATTTCTCTAGATATTTAATAAATAAGGAGTTTGTTAGGAATACTGGCTATAAAAAAAATCCTCAGCTTTGTGTTCCCTTCTAATCTTGGCTGCATTGGTTTTGTTTGTGCAAAGCCTTTTTTAATTTAATCTTGTCCATTTAAAGCTATCCATTTTGCATTTCATAATGTTCTCCAATCCT
>NC_133618.1:678054627-678088475 GCF_048593235.1 Sminthopsis crassicaudata
ATGGATTAAGCTGCTGACTGTTCATTGGTAGCTTTGTTGACAACTGTTATAGCAGACTGATGAGATCAAAAATCAAACTCTAAGAGGTTACAGATTAAGACAGTGGGGAGGGGGTTGGGGAGTATGATTTAGAGTACTTCCTTATGAAGAAGTATTTTATCAACCTCCTGGCAAAGAAATGAGAGAATAAAGATACAGAATGAGTCATGCAGTGTTGAACATGAAACACATGGAAATGTGGGGATTTGTTTGTTTGCTCACTGTCCTATTTGTTACAAGGGATTTCTTTCACTTTTTTCCCAATGAGATAGAAGGGGAATAGCAATAGTTCCTAGGAAGAAAACTCCCTTAGCTCCCCAGAAGAAAAAAAATGAAGAGAACAGAGGAAAAACAGGAAACTCCAGAGACAAGCAGGCAACTTTGGAAGTTACAGGTTCAATGTCACATACTTATGAAGAAATGCAAATTTTACATTATTCAGTTTTATATACTATCACCCCTTCAGTTCTACTATACACAGTTAATTTCATTTAGTCTTTGTTAAATTAACATTAAAATTTAAAATAAGAAAATTATGGCAATGAAAGTAGATAAGTCTTTATCTTGGATGGAAACAGAAAGAGCTATAGAATGAAAGCTAAAATAACTAACATAGTCAATTTTTTCTTTGTTTTATTTTATTTTAGAATATATGGGAAATTTGCATGGAACCAGAAAGATCCAAAAGAAAGGACAAAGTTGATATGAGTTATCATTGGGGAGAGACCCTGGAAAAGACTAGGAACCTTTTTTTTTTCTTTTTCCTCTTATCCACAGTTGCTGACTTTGTCCACATAGAGGGACACAATATGATGTAGCCCAAATGGTTCATAATCTTGGCACAGAAAAGGACCCTTTTTGGCAGCAAACAGTGTAGAAGCTCCTTTTATAAAGGTAGTTGCACTATTAGACATAGGAAAAAAAAAAGAAACATGATGAACAAAATCCACTAAAAATTCAGTGACATTTTAAAAATTAATATGTATTTCAGTAATGATTTGAAATGGCATATAAATACTTCTTAAAATAGTTACAATACATGTGTGAAACAGGAAGTTTATTCATTTAGGTTTTTTTTTTTTTTAAATATACAGAATGACACTACAATGTATTATCTCTAAATAAGGACTAAAACGATGACTTGCACAAAATGATGAGGAAAATGAGTAGGACCAAGAAAAGTTTTTATCAGTAACAACAATAGTGTTTTTAAAATAACTGAGAAAAAAAGTCATCTTGACTATTCCAAATGCCCAAATTAAAAATAAAGGACATAAGAAGAAAGACATTATCTGCCCCCAAAGAACTAATTAATAGAAATGTATAGAATACATTTAAAGGTGTCTAATGGTAGTCATCTCTAAGGCAGGGGGCAGGGAAGGGAAGAAAAAAGGAGAAATGAAGAAATATACTTGAAAACTTTCTTATATATTTAAAAGAAATAGCAAATCCTATATAATAGCTCATGTAGCTTTTGCCCTATTGCTTAGAGAGGCCATGATTCTCCTTATCATAAGAGAATTACGAGAATGTGCCCAGAATGACACGGAGTAAGTGTAGTCCAGGCCAAAGATTGTGTCTCTAACTATAGAAGAGGAAGTGTCACATCATATTTCTTCCCACTTGTAATCAGAATGTACAATGTTTATTTCATGACAATGTGATGGAATATTATTGTTCTATAATAAAAGACCAACAGGATGATTTCAAAGAAGCCTGGAGAGACTTACAGCAACTGATGCCGAGTGAAATGAGCAGAACCAGGAGATCATATATGTATTTATATATTTGTATAAATGTATATTTATTTTATGAAATTTATATATTTGTATAAAAATACATACATGTATATGGCAACAACATGATGATGATCAATTCTATCAGACACGGCTCATTTCAACAGTGAGGCGATTCAGGCCATTTCCAATCATCTTGGGATGGAGAGAACCATCTGCACCCAGAAAAAAAGACTGTGGGGAGTGAGTATTTTTACTTTTGTTGTTGTTGTTGTTTGCCTGTATTTTGTTTTCTCATTTTTTTTTCTTTTTTGATCTGATTTTTCTTGTGTAGCAAGATAATTGTGGAAATACGTGTAGAAGAATTGCACATGTCAAATATATATTGTATTAGTGTCTGGGGGAGGGATTGGGGGGAAGAAAGGAAAAATGTAGAACACAAGGTTTTGTAAAGATGAATATTGAAAATTATCTATGCATATGTTTTGAAAATAAAAGGCTTTAATAAAAATTTTTAAAAAATTCATGACAACTTTATTGCCAGCAATGCTCATTCCTCACTCAGAATTGTTCTCAATTTCTTAGGCACACGATACCATGAACCTCTGAAGTGTCCAGGATTTGTGCATTAGGGCAAGGATCTCTTGACCACTTCTGTCATGGGCCTTAACTTTAATTGGATGGCTCATTCTTTTCTTTTGACTGGAAAATACATGCCTACCTGACCCCTCTTAGAGAAATCCGAGAGATATAGGCCTAGGAAATATGAGCCATCTATCATTTATTCCCATTCAGGAGCTCTTTCCTAGACCATAACAGATATATCATTCTAAAATCATTATTTGTAAATAATGCTGGAGCTAATTAAAACCTCATTCAGCCTAGTGCCTCATTTCCAAGTAAATTGGCATTCATCTTAAAGATTGAATTGTTTCTCACTGAATAAACTTTTCTTAAATCAAGGGATTAACAGCATAGCTTATAGCTTCATTGCCTGGCTTTCTCATTCAAGTTCTAGGAGGGTTTTTTCAGATAAGAACTCTTTGGGTGGAGTGGAACAGAGGGAGATGGAATGGTCCCAATTCTTAAAGGGCCCCAGGGTATCAGCTTGCTGCCTCTGAGATAGCTCAGAGGGCTCCGATAGACCCACTGAATTAGGGTGGTACCAAAGAGACCCACTGAGAGAAAAGGAATATTGGCTCTGGAAAAATCTAGAAGGCACAAGATAGCTGGAGCCCATGTTAGACACAGAAGAATTGGCAGCAAATGGAAACAAGCTTTACCAGGCACTAAAGCTTATGGACATTCCCCTTTCCCCAATGTCCACCCAACAGAGCATCTTCCAGGCACAGAATCAGGGAAGCTCAGAACTGGGGGGGGGGGTACTTAGGATACATCATCAGCACACTGAGTATCCTACATGGTTTGTCTCCTGAGGAGGGGAGGTCACTGTGATAAGAATACTAATGGTAGAAGGCCTCAGGCCATGATCTCTCCACTTGTACCATCTTTTGTTCCTCCCGTCCATAGCTAACCTTGACTCCATCATGGGGTTCTTTCAATCTGACAGGTCCAAATCTTTTCTATATGACAACCTGTCAAAACTTGAGGGCAGCTATCCTGTGTGTGCATAAATCTTCTTTGTAGTTCCTGTTCAGTCTTGTCTAACTCTTCATGACCACATTTGGCAAAGATGCTGAAATAGTTTGTCATTTCCTTCTCCAGATCATTTTATGGATGAGGAAACTGAGGCAAATGGGTAAAGTGACTTATTCAGGGTCACACATCTATTAAGTGTCTGAGGCTGGATTTGAACTCACAAAAATAAGTCTTTCCAACTCCAGGCACGATGCTTTATCCTACGTACAACCCATATGTCTTGTCTTCTTCATAGCTAGATAATTTCCTTTAACCAATGTTCATATGGCCATAATACAAAACCCTTCACCATACAGGTTGCCTTCCTCTGAACGTTCTCCTTTTGAATGAAGGATTTCCATGGTCATATCCCAAAGTGAACATATCTGGCCCAGATAGAGTGGTTTGGATCATCACTTCCTGGGTAAACCTTGGCTGGGATGATGCAGATGAGATCTAGACAAATACTATTAACTCTTCTCATTTTTCCAAAATAAGCACAAATTTCTCTAATGTAAACAGCTGACACATTCTCAAAGATAAAACTGATTGAAATAAACATTTAAGAATTGCCAAACCATGAAAATTAGGAGAGCAAAAGATAGTTTACTCATCAGAGCTTTGGAGAAAGGAGGAATTTAAGACCAAAGAAGAACTAGAGAACATTATAAAATGAAAAATGGAAAATGTTGATTATATTAAGTTTAAAAGATTCTTGTATAAACAAAACCAATGTAGATAAGAATAGAAGGGAAGCAATACACGGGGGTGGGGCGGGGATTACACCCAAGGTTCTGATAGAGGCCTCATTTCTAAAATATATGGAGAATTGACTCAAATTTATAAGAATTCAAGCCATTCTCCAATTGATAAATGATCAAAGGATGTTAATTTTCACATGAAGAAATTAAAAGCATTTCTAGTCATATGAAAAAATGCTCTAAATGATAATTGATCAGAGAAATGCAAATTAAGACAACTCTGAGGTACACTATACACCTCTCAGATTGAACAAAATGACAGGAAAATATAATGTTAAATGTTAGAGGAGATGTTGGAAAACGGTGACACTAAAGCATTATTGGTAGACTTGTGAACTGATCCAATCACTCTAGAAAGGCATTTGGAACTGTTCTCAAAGAACTATCAAAATGTGTAAGCCCTTTGATATAACAATATTTCTTCTGGGCTTATATCCCAAAGAGATCTTAAAGAAGGAAAAGGGACCCACACATGCAAAAAATGTTTGTGGCAGCCCATCTTGTATTGGGAAGGAACTGGAAACTGAGTGGATGCCCATCAATTGGAGAATGGCTGAATAAAGTATGGTATATGACTGTAATGGAATATTATTGATCTGTAGGAAATGACTTCTATAAAAAATTAGAAGACTAATTTCATAAAAACCTGGGAAGACTTACATGAACTGATGCCAAGTGAAGGGAGCAGGACCAAGTCAACTTTGTACACAAAAACAGCAATATTATGCAATGGTCAACAATGATAGACTTAGTTCTTTTCAGAAATGAAATGATCCAAGACAATTCCAATGGACTTGGGATGGGTAATACTATCTGCACCTACAGGGAGAGCAATGGAGACTTTCTTTTCCCTTTTGATATTTTTCTTTCACCACATGACAAATATGGAAATATGTTTAAAATGATTGTACATATATAACCTATATCAGATTTTTTTGCTATCTTGGGAAAGGGGGATGTAAGGGTAGAAGGGAGCAAAAATATAGAACTAAATCTTTCAAAAATTAGATAGAGTACCAGCCCTGAATTCAGGAGGACCCGAGTTCAAATCTGGTTTCAGACACTTAACATTTCCCAGCTGTGCGACCCTGGACAAGTCACTTAACCCCAGCTTCAGGGGGGGAAAATTTATATTTGGAAAATGGTATTAAGAAAAATTCATAAGTACAAGGTGAAATATATCAATCAATATTTGAGTAGAGCCTGGCCATCAGGAATAGCAGAAAGATTAGAATCAGGTGGCCATGGGCTCTGAACTCAGCTCTGCTGTTGGCTAATTTCTTAAGCTGAAACAACACTTTGCCAGCAGAGATTGCTTCATTTTGAACTCTGTGTCCCTAGCACCAAGCAAACACAGCACCTTGATTGATTGAAGTGTTCCTTAATTTCTCTGCATCTCAATTTCCTCATCTAGAAAATGAGAACTGCACTCTTGGCAGTCCTCCTGCACAAGTCTATTGCGAGAATCAAAAAAGGCAATGGCACAAAGCTACTTTGGAAGCAGAGCATGCTTGCCTTATAAATGGAAGGCTAATAATAATGATCATCTTGATGTGAGAGAAGATAATGTTGAAGATGATGATGAGGATAACCACCTGCCCATTAATGACTAATTTTCAACATTAAATTTATACACAAATATTAATGTTCTCCGTTATTTTGTCTGTTTCTTTTCCCATTATTTATCAATGCCAATTTTTAGTCACTCACAATTCCCCTCCCTTCATCTCACAGATTTTAAAAACTTTCTTCTATGAATCTATGCTGGTAAGTGGTAGATTTTGAGACCAAACTGCCCTGAGTGACAAGGTAGTCACTTGGTTTCCCATGGGTTTTCCTCTCTTTGTAGAGAAATTGGTTGTTTAAGAGATGGGGATGATTTAAATACTCCTTTTCTTGCCAAGATGTAAGCATGTTTGTTGCTCGAGCAATGACAGAATCACTGATGGCTAAGTATCCAAAGCTTAGGATGAGTCCAGCAGCTCTGGGTCAAAGCTGGGACTCTCTCTTGATTGGGAAAGAGAATAAACGGAAACTTATGAAATCACGCTGGAGACAGATTGTCAATAGTCTGTGGGAAGGCCACTTCACTTGATCAACGGAGGCGTTTGGAGCAGAATTTTGATTAAAGAAGACATTCTAGGCAGGGTATGGTGAAGACAAGTTGTCGGGGAATCCCATTGCTCAAGATGAATAAATTGGAGATACAGTAGCTGAGACTCGGAATGGAGTAAGGCTGTCAGAGGAATGAAGAACGCCGCTTTTCCCATAACAGAATAGATCATGGGCTCATCCAGATGGGAATGCTGAGAATGATCCAATCATCTGGAGAAGAGAGCAGGGAGCTCCTGGGGAATTTAGAAACAATTAGCAAGAGGGCACTAAGGAGAAACTGAGGATAAGGCTGCTTCTGACCTAAGGCAGGAACAGAGAAAACACATAATTTCATTCCCTGAGTCAAAAGCTTAGGGAGCAGGCATTTATAGTAACAGAACACTTTAAAGATTGCAAAACACTTCCCAACCATTGCCTCATCCGAGCCTCCTAACAAACCTGAGTTCAGAACTGCAGCTATGTGAATCCTTATTTTTCATGACTCTGATAGCTGATTCGGCTAATGCCTAATCACTGGGTCTGCTAGCATTCAGCCCCCATACCCACAGGAAAATGAAACACTCCAGAATGGTCACCTAGGATGTCAAAAAAGCATTCTTAATTACAATTATCTGACAATTCTCAGCCAAATCTTTTGGTGAGATATCGAAAGACCCGACACATTACTTAAGTTCTCAAAAGTGTCCACACCCAAGAGTGTCTACTTTCAAGAGCCATATGACATGACATTTAGGTAGTGAATGAGGCCATTATAGTAAGTTTACTTGGATCAATTCAATCTGCTACCCAAACTATTTTTTTTAATAAATAGCTTTTTATTTTCAAAATATATGCAAAGATAGCCTTCAACATTCACCCTTGCAAAACCTTGTTTCAAAAAATTTCCTTCCTTCCCCACATCACCCTTCCCCTAGACAACAAGCAATCCAATATAGGTTAAACATGTGTAATTCTTCTAAACATTTCCACATTTATCATGCTGCACAAGAAAAACCAAATAAAAAAGGAAAAAAATGAAAAAAAAAAAAAACAAGCAAGCAAACAACAATAAAAAGGAGAAAATATTTGCTGTGATCCAATTCAGGCCCCATCATCCTCTCTCTGTATATAAATGGCTCTCTCCATCACAAGTCTATTGGAATTGGAATCACCTCATTGTTGAAAAGAGCCACATCCATCCACATCCAAAATTGATTATCACATAATCTTGTTCCCTTGGTTTTACTCTCTTCATTGAGCATCAGGACTTTGAAATCATCCTGTTGATCATCTTTATAGAAAAGTAATATTTCCTAACATTCATGCACCATAACTTATTCATTCATTCTTCAACTGATGAGCATCCACTCAGTTTCTAGTTGCTTACCACTACAAAAGGGCTGCTACAAACATTTTGCACGTATGGGTCTATTTCCTTTTGTTATGATCTCTTTGGGATACTGCCTTCAAGGAGATTCTCATCCCAGTTGATCATTCACATTAAATATAATAGAATGTGGAAATAGAAGGGTTTGAAATACTTCAGAAATAGTCAACAGGTTTAGCTAGTGACAGAACAGAATCAGAGAAAAATTCACCAGGAAGGAATTACTTTCCTTGAGCCTTAAAGGCTCCTTCCTCTATATATCCCACAATAGTCACAATAATTAAGTGAAATAATTATTTGGGGGCATTTGGAAAATTCTCAAAACATGAAAATATTTCAAAGCAACAAATACCAATGGAAATCAGGAGCCCACGCTTCTAATAACCCAATAATTGAAAAATTGCTCATAACATATTTATAAGATAATATTTTCCTCTACCATTAGAAGATTCATCATTGTTATTATTGCTTTGTTTTCATATATTGCATCTTAAGCTACTAATGAACTGACAAATGATGATAACAGATAGCAAAAGGTCTTTTTTGATCCTCTCCATCTTTTTTCAATCCTTTGGAAAGATTTAATTTGTGATGAAGTTGTGCATTGGCTCATCAACTTACATACCTAACACATGACTAAAGCTTTATCCATCTAAAATTGGAACTCTAAGTTCCTTAAGGGCAGATGTTAATTTTAGAGGCAAGATCTGAACCCAGATCCTTGAGCTCTTGGAGAGGAAATGACAAACCACTCTAGTATATTTGCCACGAAAACCCCAAATGGGGTCACAGAGAAAGTTGAGCATGACTGGAACAAATGAACAGTTTTCTCACCTCTGATTCCATTTATTATCTATAAACTGCCATGGTTCTCCACTGGTCCCTTCAGTTAGATTGAAGATTTCTTGAGTGAGAAGATGACTTCTTACTTGGTCTCTGTAATCCCAATGACTAGCACAAAGCCTAGAACAAAATAAAAGATAAATCAATACTTATTAAAGACAAGATTCTTTATTCACTTCTGTCACACAGGCAGTGTGCCTGACCCATGGCAACAATTATATATGTGACAACTGAAATGAAAAAGTAATTGAATTTGTTAATAACTTTATATATACTGACTCTCAAAAGCTTCCTGTATGGCACATATTAAAGTTATCATTGTTCCCATTTTATAGAAAATGAAATTGAGACTGTAACCCTAAGGGACTTACATAGCTGGGGTCTGAGGAAGGATTTGAATCTAGGACTTGGAGTCTTATTAGTATGGAGGTAGACTGATGCAGTGGAATTAGTAGCAACTCCAGAGTTAGAAGCCCTAGAT
The DNA here is from genome assembly GCF_048593235.1 of Sminthopsis crassicaudata. Taxonomy (NCBI): domain Eukaryota; kingdom Metazoa; phylum Chordata; class Mammalia; order Dasyuromorphia; family Dasyuridae; genus Sminthopsis; species Sminthopsis crassicaudata. The sequence continues at coordinate 678,063,607 of NC_133618.1, forward strand.
TTAAAAACCACCTCTGAATCTTATCATTCATAAGACCTTGGAGATCCAGAGCTCAAAATATGACCTTGTTGGACCTCAGTTTCTTCTTTTGTGAAGTGAGGGAGTTGACCTACCTAGGCCTCAGGTCTATGCTAGACATCTGGTCCTGATGACTCTGTTTTAGGCATTAAATGGCACTTTCCTTCCATTACGATGAAGCAATACAGCTTAATTGTTCAAGAAACGTCCATTTTTACATAAAGTTACTTATGGAGTAAAGAAAATCTTTTTTTTTTTTTTTTAAGTGTCTCAGGCAGAAAAATAAATGGGTTGACAAAATAATACAACTGAAGAAAACACAATGAATACAATGCATGTTCAGTTGTTCTGCTGTGAATGAATGAATAAAACATTTATTAAACACTTACTCTGTGCAAAGCACATAGAGACATAGAGAAAAGCAAGCTAATGTCCCAGTCTCAGGAGTTCTCATTGTAATGGGAAAGATAGCACAAAACAGAGATAACCCCCAGCAGTGATGGATGATTAGAGCCTTTTACACCTAACTCTGGGTGGGATCAGTTTCCTCAAAGCCTCATCTACAGTTATCCCTTCCACATCTAGATTTTCCCCATTGTTTCCATGTTATCATATCAGCATAAGAAATTAAATGGGAATTTGGGTGAGTTTTGTGGGAAAACATCAAGGCCAGCAGATGACACAGAAAATGTTTAGAAACTCAGAAATGCATAAAATAAAAGCACAGTGTTATATAACATCAACCCAAATTTTACAATAAAATACTATAATAACATCCCATTAAAGAAAAAGCAAAAATATCACTTGTTTTCTGGTACAAATAGAGAACAAAAATTATGCAGATTTTTTTAGATCAAGCTGACAGGTTAAATCTTGAAAGGGACTTAGCTCCCTAAAAGAGCTAGTTAACTTTAAGAAGGAGAAGTGGGGTCAGGAACATAGTAGAGTTAGGAGACTGTCATGGGGAAAGAGAAAGGGAAAGACCAAAGTGGAATGCTGGGATGGTCTGACCCAAAAGAGGGTAGTGGCCATGGCATGGATTACAAATAGATTTTATAGGAATATTTGACCTCAGGGACTTGACTGGGATTTGTGGCATGATATGGCAAGGTGAGACCCCTACAGAGGGTGAGCTTCAGGCAGTTACAAACTTGGAATTCTCACTGGATGACCTCCCCTGGATGGTGGGTCCATGGAATTAAACTGATCTCTATCCATGCCTTCTTCCTGCCTGCTTGCCCCAGGGATTAATTTTTATCAATTCTTTAGTTTCTTCCTGCCCAACACAATCACCATCCAGGGCCTCATCATCACCTGCCATGTCTCAACTAATTACAAAGTTCTTCAGAGAGACCTTGATCCTTTAAGCCCCAACTTACTCGTCAAATACTCCAGAAACTCCGTGTAGTGCCTCCAATCAATAATAGGTTTTTGTTCCTCACCCTTGAATTTCATACTTGTTAGTAGTGTTAGAGAAGAGTGATGATTTTGGACTGAGTGACATGATGAAAAGGACATTTGATTAAGACTCATCTGGTGGGGAAGTGAAGGATGTATTGGAACAGAGAGAGATGAGAAACCCAAAGAATGGCAATATTGTTAACAGAGAATGGAAACTGGGATATAGCTTCCCTAGTCTTCATATCCACAACTCATCCCACCTGTAGTGTCAATATTAGGATTTTCACCTATGTTTTCGTTGCTTGAAAGTCAGGGGAAGTTTGTATTTGAGAAGCTCAGTCTCATATTCTAACTTAAAATGCCCATTATTCTCGATCCATCTCTCCACTACTTCACTTAATAAGCTCCAGTAATTCCCTATTTCCTCCAGAACCAAACACAAATATGGAATTTGAAATAAATCCCTTCCCAATCACATTTCTTCCTAAAGTTCCAAATTTCCCTCATATATATTCTTCTGTCTAGTGACACTGACCTCCCGGCTGTTCCATCAACAAGACACTCAACTCTGAACATTTTCACTAGCTATTATTACTATCTAAAATGCTGTCCCTCCACACTGACTACTCATTTCCCTGGTTTTCTTTAAGACACAACTTGTTTTCTGCTGCTCTTCTGGTTTCCAGAATCAAGACACCAGTACCTGGAATTGTCATCTCTTCTTGTGAGAGGAAGTTGCTGTTCTCCGACCTCTCTGACTGAGAGGCTATTGTGTTCTCTGACCTCCCTCCTCTTCCCTCTGCCTCAAATTTATATCATTCTAGTCCACAAGCAACACCTGTGTCAGCAAAGGCTGCCCTGCAACTCCTTCAGATGTTACGATCCACAGCTGTGGAGGCTCTTGGGGAATTGACCTGCCCTTTCACCCAAGCATGATCCTTAACAATTAACATCTATCTCCTCCAGGAAGCCTTTCCCTTTCAGTTCTTGTGCCTTCCCTCACTTATTTGCTTCTTGCTTAACCTGAACATATCTCATTTGTATATATTTATTCAGTTATTAGCTCTTCTATTAGAATGTGAACTCCTTGAAGAAACACTATTTTTTGCTTCTTTGTATCCCCAGAACTTAACATTGTGCCTGACACACAGTAAGTGCTTAATAAATTATTGATAAAATAAATTAGGAATTGTTTGGGAACATCATGGCAGTTGATTTCTCAGTCATGTTTTCCCTGCTTTTCATAAACAAAAGAACCTGGGCTATATTCACCTGTTTATCCATCCATCCATGCATCCATTCATCCATTCAACAAACTTGCATTATACTCTGCAATACAAAAACAAATAGTAAACAGCCTCTGTCCTAAGGGTCTTATATTCTACTCAAGGTATTGCTAGTATCGATTTATAGGCTCAAGATGCATTACCATTGAAAGACTAAATGCATCGGTCCTGAGCCGATCAAGAGGGAGTCCTTGTCATTTGCAGGAAAAGGTTCCTATAATTTGTGTATCATTACGGAAATCCCAAATGGGGAAAAGGGCAATCCTGGCTAGAAGCAGAAAAGGAAGAGTTTGAGTTAGAAGCAGAATAGTTAACTTCCGGCCAGGCTGACAACAGGAAGTCTACAGAATCCTGAAATTTGCAGGGCTTAAATGGAGAGACAGATAGCAGACAGAGATTCAGGGCAGGAATAACAAAGCAGATGAGAAAGTCCTTTTGGAGAAGCACCTGCCAGGGAGCAATCATTTGCCCACTTCAGTCTCCTTGTTGAAAGCCCTCCTCTTATTTTATGGTAGTTTCCAATCTTCCCCATAACTCTATTCTAACCCAGAGAGCCAATGTGGTCAAGGGCATCATGTACCATATTGACTCCCGCCTCAGCTGAGCCTGTAGGACAATGGGATCATGCACAAGCAGGCCTTTGCAGTCATTATGACTTGCTAATTTTTTAAAAGTTCATGAATTTACCATAATGAGGCTACAGAAGATTGAGGAATTGATATTTTAAGCACAGACTGATATGATGAATGCAGCAATGAGTGGGGGGCCTGCGAATATATTTTCATTTTTTAATAATTTCCCTCCTTGTGCAGAAGAGTTACTCGAGTTGAGAACCACCCCACCCTGGTGGTGGCAGACGTGGGATATCACCCATCCTTTATTTTAACCATCCGTCTCCTCTGCTTAGGCATTAAACTGGCCAATTAGGGTTGCCAAGCAACCATAACTTCTGCATATGTGCCTCCTGTGGCTTTGTGTGACAACTCCAATGTTAGCCTAACAGGATTTCTTTCCAATCCCAGATTCTCCTTTATATGCAAATTTATGCAAGAATTGTTTATTTAAAAATTATTTTCGATGAGTAATGAGCCTTAGGTTGGGCTGAGGTTGTTTTTGTTTTGTGGGTATTTTTCCCCCTTACGTTTCCTTTTGAAATTTTGCTGCTGCAAATCAGGCCCCAAATCAAGCGACCCAGGGGGCTTTTGAGCTCAGTTAATCAGCAGGGACGACATCTGTAAGGTGGGTTGGCTCTGTACTTCTTTTTTGTGAATCTAGATCACCAGGCACACATTGCATGGAATACCAGAGGAGTTGGGATCCCTGAGGAAACTCAGCCCTGAGGGTGCTCGAGCATGCTCTAGAATCCCTCTCAGACAAGAGGACTGGTGTTTGGGCCAGTGATGTCTGGGCTCTGAGAATCAAGCAAGTAAGACTAGCCATCGGCCCATAGCCTAGCTTCATGCACAAAACATGGTACTTATGGGTTTCTTCCCAGGCCCCAGCTGCTTCCAAACAAACAGCAGGAACCGTGTCAGCATGGGAACATGGGTGTAGCCCGGGGCTTTGTCGCTGTCAACAGCTCACCCCACCAAAGTAACACCCAGTTTTGTCCCCTAGTAACCACTGTGTTTGCCTACGGGTGAGTGACTGGGAATACAGGTATCAGTAATAATAGGATCATAGACTTAGAGCTGGAAGAGACCTTATGGGCCACGTTTCCAACCCCCTTCTTTTAGATTTGAGGATCCCAAGGCAAAAGAGCCATTGTGATTTATCCAAGATCATATGCTGAGCTAATGGCAAAGGCAGCTTTTGAACATGTGTTTTCTGGCTGCCGATTCTGCCGTCTTTTTCAATACCACATTAGCTCTGCTTAATAGTGTGGGAGTTCTTCACCTTTTTTGGATCATGGACCCCTTGGGAAGACTGCTAAAGTTTAGGTGGATATTAGTGTCAAATATATAATTATTTTTTCCACCCAAGTCCCCCTGAAATTGATCCATGGACTCCCCTAGGTACTAGGTTACTTAACGGGACTCCTGTTAAAAGTGTTAGAGTTTACACAGGGATTTCTTTATTATCAGCTTTGGGGGGGAGGTACTTTGAATATTATGCTCCTTATTTTACAAAAGAAGTTGAGCTTTAGAAAACTTTGCCCAAGATTTCACAGCAAGTGAGTGTCCGAGTCAGGATTCCACCCTAGATTCCCTTTCTGCAATCCACCAGGTTAAAGGAGCCTTGAGCTGTATCTCCCTGCACTGATGGAGAGCATGGAAGTGATCAAAAAGTCTCTACAGGCCAGAGGAGGCTGAGAGATTCTTTCAGTCTCTGATTTTCCTTTAAATTGCTGAGTTAAGTAAAGTAAAAACATTTTTTTACCCACAAAAACTCATTGGCAGGTCTGCTCACCAATTTTTTGCGCCAAGATATTCTCTATTTTTTCCCTTTCAGAAAAATTTAGAAATATCTGGGGAATAGGAGAAATTCTGGATTTTTAAGATGACACAAATATATCCAATGTTAATGATTTCCAGATTTTGGAGAAAGATAACTTTTTTCAAGAATTTTTTTTTTTTTTAGATTTTAAATCAGAATTAAAACACACATGTATGTGTGCATGAACACACACATGCCCATATACATACACATCATGTCTTCCAGAAGCTACCACTTTCTGACTGAGTCCCAAACATTTCCACTTTCCTGCTGACCCCATCTCTCCCTCCTCTTTGAATCATCTGACCAAAGAGATAAATGTCGATTTATCTTGACCTTGACCTTGAACTCCCAACAGCCAATCAGAAAGGCTGGATCGGGGCCCTTCTATAAATATGGATGAACACATCAGTTTCAAATTAACATTTTGATGAAAAGCTTCACAGACCAGAACTCGTTTCCCAGTTTAAGAAAACAAGATCCACGCGCACATCATCACTGACTCACTTTGCCCAAACTTCTGCTCACATCTTCTGGCTGAGGTTCCAGGTCAGATCTGAAACATCGGCCATTTCTTGACTTTAAAGCTTTTTTTTGTCTAAACCCAGAGCTCAGTCCGATGGCCTCGGAGGTGACTTCTATCCCATGTAGACACCCATTCAGACTCACTAAAGTGCAGCGATAGTCCCCCATACATGATCTCCTCTGTTTAATTCTTATCATCTGCACCTAATTAGCAAAGTTCAGAATCCCCATTTGGAAAGGGTTGCTTGGAAACATCTGCTATCATAAATCTAAGCTCTGCTCTAACTTCATTTTTTTTTTTCAGATTGCTAGGCCATCTCTGAAAAGCAATGCAAGCCTCTCCTGCTCCCAATGGTGGAGAGCTGGGTGAGGGCCTGGAATGATTATGGCTTTCTTTCCCTTCAGCGTTGTCTCCTGCAATCCTCCAAGGCCCTGATCATGGGCATTAGAGGGCCCTGAGATTCATCTCCTCTTGGAAACTCAACTGTTGAAACAGTTGGTGACAAACAGCAAATTCCAAAGAAAACCGAATCCAATTTTTCTGATTAAAAAGACATGTGGTGAGCTCCTTAAACACCCCCTTTTCTGCAGCCTATGCAAATATGGTAGAGATAATGGATACCAAATGTAGGACATGCAGGGACTCTCTGAAATCTGGATATAGATTTAAATGCCGGAGATGCTCTGGCAAAAAGGGAAACCAAGGCAGAAGGATAGAAAGGGGACAGGAGTCATTGCCTAGTTTTACTCGGATTCTCTATAATATCATTGCAGCCATGCATGGTTTCCAAGAGTAAAACTCAGGATCCCTTCACACAAGTTACCCTTTACATTTTTCATCTATGTCCTACCATGAAGCATCTTCCTTCTTCTAGGATATCCCAGTACCACACATCACTCACACTGACCTATTATTCTCAATTGCAGTCTCCACCTCCTTTTGCAATCATGTTTTCTGGCTGACACTGAGAGACAAGTACAATAGATGGGGTGCTAGACTTGGATTCAAATCCAATCTTGGACACATTTAAATAATGTGACCCTAGACAAGACAATCAACTCCTCTGTTTTTCAGTTTTCATCATCCATAAATTGAAATTGGCCTTAAATATTTCTAAGTTTCCCTCCAGCTCTACATTTGTGATCAACAACCTTTTGTGTCACTGGGGCTAAGTTCCCCAGTTTACTTATGCTATCCTGCAATCCTACATGGCTCCTTGATTTCCTCCAGTTGGACCTCTTTGGTGAGTGTGGTGCTATTCGATTTGTTTCCTTACATCATGACATGGTCAGGAAGACTTGGGATATTAACTAGCTGTATGACTCTAGGAAAGTCACTTAACCTCATACACAAAGTGATGATCACCACACCCACATGGAATGATCCCAATTAGAATCAAATGAGATGAAGTGTGCAATGTACTCTATGAATAATAATGTCCTAATAATTCCTGTGATTATGATTGTTACCACTGTATAATATGGGTAGGGGAAAACAGATTCTGAGTGTGTCAGAGAGCAGTTCAGAATTATTCAAAACATTATTAAAAATTTATACAAAATTTCCTAATGACAGGCCTGGTTTTTTTTTTACCCCATCTTCAATTTTGGACCCAGATCACTATCTAGCTACAATCCCTTTCCAAAATTATTGTACTGAGGAACCAGCTTGATGGAAATCCATAAAACTTAATTGTAACTCTATAGACACTAAAACTAAAATAAAAAATAACCAAAGTAGAAAATGAATCTCTCAGAATAAAATGAAAATTCAAAGCATTTGCCATTTAACTAAAGGAGTCAATCATTGTTATCATCACATGGGATTTCATTTGAAGCAATACTCTTCTAATAAATTTTTTAGCAAAAGAACAATAATGGAGTATTCATTTGATCCTCTTTCAATCTTGCTGGCCTTGCATGCAGCTCCATTGCTTTGGAAAGCCATTGTTTTCTTTCTTGGGATGTAGTCCATGGATGGATTGTTCTCCTTCACTCACCTCTCTGAGAATTACCCGGCAGCATGGTTCTTGTCATTGCCCCTTATGGCCATCCCATGACACCATTTTGATGGAGTATATGTGTGTATATGTGAATGTATACATACATGTATGTATGTATTTCTCTTCCAAGAAAAAGCTTAAATAAGGAAAGTAATTCAAACTATCTGCACTCAGGTCTGTATAATCAATACCTTTAGCACACTACTATGACAACTTTGACTCAATTGCCCTTCCCAAAACTGATCAAATGGCACCTTTGGAGGACAGTATGTTCTGGGCAACCTGAGTACCAGAAATGGCACTTGGCACTCAATGGCCTGTTTGAAGGCACTCTGCAGATGCTAGGATTGAATAAACAGGACCACCAAGAGTGGAACTGACATCCTTTGGCACATTGATATCTTCCCTAAATTGATACAAATGTGGAGCAAGCTAAATAGTGGTCCCCATCTTAAAGCTCAGTGGCAGTGGAAAGTGACACATTTTCTTGGTGAAATATATGCTTGAAGATTATTAGCATTGCTGAGCTATTTTTCAGTGTTGGAAGTATAAAACTAAATTTTAAGTCAATTTGTTTTGTTTCCTTAACAGAAAATTCTACAAAGTCTTTTCCATGAGATGGGTATGTTCAATTTCTAACTCCAGGAGTTGCCAGCAATACAGATGCCCACTCTGGAGGGATTAACCAAAATCCACCTTGCAAATTCTGGCTTGGTTTCTTGTTGAGGTTCCTAAAGACCAGGACAAACCCAAAGCTACCACTTTTGATTCAAAAGGTGACCACTCATGGGAATTTGGCCACATTGTTTCCCCCATCAGAGAAAGGGGAGGAAGCACAGGATTCTAGGTTTAAGAAATATTTGGAGCAAAAATTCTTTATAACTCTGCCTAGTGAATAGACAGACTTGGTCTAAGTTGGTAACTCTCCTTCAGGGAGGGTAGCTGCTGATCTCCCAAGGTTATCTGCCTGATTTTGAATAGCTTTTATTTGAAAGAAGTTTTTTCCTGACCCAGAAACCTCACTCGGCCCTTGCACAATGGCCAATCAGAAATAATCTAATACATAGGCATTACTTCAAGTATTTATTGCCTCCCCCAACTCTACTCTTCTTCACTGTTACTGTTCCCTGTCTCTTCTGGTGATTGGGGACCACAGAGTACACAGAGTCCTGGACCTTAGGAACACAGAAGACCTAACTTTGAATTTGACCTGAAACATCTATTCCCTATGTGACTCTGGGAGGATCATTTGGTCTCTTTTACCTCGATTTCCCCACCTGTAAAATGAGGGTGGCAATAATATCAACATCTGAGGGTTATTATGAGGATCAGATGAGATAATAATTGTAAAGCACACAACACAAATGACTAAGATGATAGAATACAAAGCATACTGTGAAGTGAGTTCCAAGGGGGCTGGCATGGAAGACCATGATCAATTGTGGTAAAGGAAGATCTCTTGGAGGAGAAGAATTAAGTCAGGTTCTTAAAAATGGGTAGAGGTAATAAAAAAAGAAAGATAAGAATAGTGTTCCTGGCCTAGGGAACAGTTTGAATAAAAGTTCAGAGATAAGAACTGACCTCATGGAGGGTGAAATGTCCCAGTTTGGCTCAAACATAGATTCCTTGGAAGGGAGAGCTACAAGATCAAGGCAACCAGATTTTAGAGCTCTAGAATGCCAGTATAAGCTCAAATTTCAATGAAAAGCAATCGGAAGTCATGAAACTGTTTTGAGCTGAGGTCAAACATGATCAGCAAATAGAAGCTGATTCAGATAATGACTTATAGGAAGGATGAAGTACAAAGGAAAGGAAAGAAGTTGGGAAGAACTGTTAGGAGCACAATGGACAGATGGACAGAAAGAAGAACAGATCAGTGGCAGAGACACAGTCAATAGGCAAGATAACTCTATGGGTATAAGAAGTAATGCATTCAAGAAATGAGTCAAAGATAATTCCAACGTTCTGAACTCATGAAACATTTAATTCAAACAGTCCATGATGAATCATTTATCTAAGATCATGCTCCAGCTCTAATTAGTAAATAGTCCCTGCATCCAATGTCCATAAAGTAGAAGATGTATATAGTAAAATTAGAATGAGAGGCATGCTAAGGGAGAAAAATGATGCACAAGATGGTGGCATGTTGAGTCTAAAGTGGCAGTGGGATATCTCAGGGCAAGGAGAATGACAAATTGAAATAATTACAGGTGCCAAAGTCTCCTGCCAAGCTCAAGAGATCACTAGATGTTCAACACAGCTTGTGAGATAAATAAAGGCCCTATGGTTCCAAGTACCACGCTCTTTCCTTCTGATCAGCAGTTACAAAATTAAATAGATCCCCCTGCCTTATTTTCTTGTAAATCATGTGGGTTTTGACACTTTTATTGGCAAAATCTGACTTTCAATAAAAATCGAAAGGCTACGACATTTCACTAGCACAATGATCAACCACTTTAAATAATCATCTCTTCTGCAGAAGATTTCGGAAGGAGATGATCAAATACTGGAAGCTTTTTCCTTTTCCAATATTTTTATCCCTTGCTGATCATAGACTTGGAAGCTTGAAATAGAATTCTGTCTCCTACCAATTTTCCCCATTTTATGTTTAGTAAATATTGATTTTCTTTTAAAACTGGAGTTTTAATGGACCTCGAAATTAACATGCTGTTGATTTCTTTCTTAGAACTCTGCCATCATTGTTGATGTCAATCTAGCTTCAGGAAAAAATGTTTGCTAACAAATGGCATCTATGGAGTGCTATCAAAGAGCAATCGAGCAGTCTTGAGTGGGTTTACTCACATGTTCGACTCCCAGGCATTTCCCCATCCTTTGTTGGAGGTAAAATTCAGTTTTTAAAATGGTTCATATAAGGTCATGATTTTTTCTGTTTACCCAATAATTTGTCCTAGGATATTCTATAATTATCTCTTTTGTCATTTCTAAGTAATGACTCATTTTTAGTGGAAATTTATAACCAAATAATTAAGGTGTGTATGGGGGAGACACTATCTCACGCCTTCTTTCTTCCAATGCTTTAAGCAATATGACACAGCAGGTAAAGACAATTCATGGGAAAGAGTTAAATTAAAGGAGTTCTCATATTTGGAATTATACTAGGAATTTGGGGACTAATAATTAGCTACTCATTCTATGATTCACATTGTGTTTCTAACCAAAAGAGATTTTTTAAAATAAAAAAACTTATTTAAAAAAAACAAAAAATTTCTCATGCTATGGACTTATAGCTAGAGAACTGACATGCTAGAGTATATCATGCATAAGTCTCTCCAGTTTTCCTGGGTTATAACTATGAGCCTTGGAAATGAGAAAAAAAAAATAACAAACAAACCCTAAAACAGATCAGGACATTTTGTGTCCTGAGACTTTGACAAAATGGCTACATACCTACAAAAGCTACAACTCTATCTGAGAAAGGAAAAACTTCTCTTAAAGACTGAACAAGTCTACAGTTGGCACTTTCCCTAATTGGTACTGTCATATTCCACTAGTTCCATGATTGTCATAACTACTATATGAGGCTGCTTCTCCAGTCCAGGACTGAAATCCCCATTCCCAGACTACCTCAAGATTTGGCTGACAAGGCTATAGCAGTAATAGCAGTAATAAGAAGATCAAAAGAGTAAAAAACACAAATAAAACACCCATCAGAAGGTACAGGAGAAAACAAGTGCCTAGGATCTACAACACTGAAAAGAGAAGGAATGCTGTCTTTTTGAAATAATGGGATTGTGTTTGTTTACTGTTGCAGGAAAACTCAAATTCAGGGGGAAATGCCTCTGCAAAATGTAAAGATTTAAGGAAAAATTAAATCCAGAATATAAAACATCATTCCATTCCAACCTTTTGGAAAGAAAGAGAGACAGGATGGAGAGAGGAGAAGAGACAGACACAGAAAAATAAAGAGAGAAAGAAAAAGAGACAGAGACAGAGACAGAAATACACAAAGAGAACAATAATTCTTCTTAACATCTTCTGTTCCAAACAGTTTGCTACCTTGGTGACTTTATTGTTATTTAGATTCTAGTTATTAGAGGAGATCTTCTTAGCCTGAGCCATCCCTACAAGGTCTTCCCTTCAATACTCACAATTAGGTTTTCATGGAATTTTTTTTTTCTTTACTTTTCCATACACTCCAATATAGTACTATCCCTTTTGTTGGAATCCTACCATATAACTGACACCTATTTTTCTAGTCCATCATTTCATGAATGTTATCCCCAGTCCATTTCTTATTAAAGAATCAATATTTAAAATAGGCTACTGTTTCCCACTCCATTAAGATCTCTTGCAACTCTTTTCTCTTAAGAAAAATGTTAAATTCCTGCTAATTCCTAAATGGACATTCTATTATCTAATATGATTGATATGACTTCTATATTTATGCAAAATAGATCACTTTTGATAATCATACCTATGTAGTCTGGAAAGAACCAGTACTCTTTTGTAATGACTAAGTCCTCATTTAAAAAAAATAAAAAGTAGACTTTGAGATTGGAATGTATTGTTAAAGTTATATGTTTGTGTATTCATAAGGACAAGATGGATTTACAAATGAATTCTGTCAAAAATGTAAAGATCAACTTATTCCAATATTAAATACATTAATTAAAATAAGCAAAGGAAGGCAAAAAATTCCTTTTTATGAAAAATATGATACCTGTACCTCTACCAGAAAATGTAAAAATAGAAAATGAAAAGTAGAGAACAATTTCATTGATGAATATAAATACAAAAATCCTAAATAAAATATTAATTAAGATTGCAAAAAAAATGACATTGCTTTATGACTAAGTAGGATTTGTACCAGATACACAGGGATGGTTTTAACACAAATAAAAAATATTAATATAATTAATAATGTTGATAATAGAAGTAAAAAATCATTATATCAATAGATGCAGAAAAAATGTTTGAAAAAGAATGACACTTACTTCTATAAAAACAACACTTGAAAGCATTGGTATAAATGGATTTTTCCTTAAATTGATAAAATGCATTTATCTGAAACCATCAACAAGCATTAATTGCAATTGGAATAAGCTAGAAACTTACCCAGTAAGACCATTTGGGAAACAAGTATTCCTACTGTCATCAATATTATTTATATTGAGTTGGAAATTCTAGCAATAGCAATAAGAAAAGCAAAAGAAATATGAGGCATCAGAATAGGGAATGAGGTAACAAAACTATCTCTTTTGCAGACAATATAGAGATATACTTGGAGAATCCCAAAGAATCAACTAAAAAGTTAACAGAAGTAATAATTTTTTCAAGATATAAAGTAATTCTACATAAATCATCAGCATTCCTATGAATCACAAACAAAACTCTGCAAAAAGAGATAGTAAGTTATATCACATTTAAAATAAATCCAGACAGTAAAAAGTATGTGGGAATGCACCTGTCAAAAAAGCCTAGGAATTATATAAAGAAAAAAATTTTAAAACTTTTTATACAAATAAAATTCAAGTAAATAATTGGAGCAATAGTAATTGTTCATGAGTAGGCAGGACCAATATATTACAAAAATTTATTTTACTGAATTAGAAGAATGATAAAATTCATTTAGAAGAAAAGGTCAACTATATCAATGGGAATAATGGGGGAGGGATATATATATATATATATATATATATATATATATATATATATATATATATATATATATATATATATATATATATATATATATATATATATATATATATATATGTAAAGGAAAGAAGTCTACAAGTACCAGGTCTTAAATTATATTATGAGGCACTGATTATCAAAATTATCTGATACTAAGAACTAGAAAGGTAAATCAACAGAACAGAGTAGACATACCGTTTACAGTAGCAAATATAACCGTATTTGACAAATGCAAAAACTTAAGATTTTGGGATAAGAATTCATTATTTGATTTAAAAAATTCTTGGGAAAACTAGAAAGCAGTATGGTAGAAATCGGGTATAAACCAATGTTTAACATTTTTATCAAAATAAGGTCAAAATGTATACATGACTTAAATATAGAGAAATATTAGAAGAAAATGTGAAGAATTATCAGACTTAAGGGTAGGGGATCAATTTATGAATACCCAACAGATAGCAGTCTGAGATTTAAAATGCATAAGTTTGATTACATTAAATTTAAAAGTTTGGGTACACAAAAAAAAAACAATATAGTCAAGATTAGAAAGAAAGTAGAAAATGGGGGGGGAAGCTTTATAGCTTATTTCTCAGATAAGGTCTCATATTTCAAATATATAAATAATTTTGTCAAAGCTCTAACATGTCATTTTTTTCATTGATAAATGGTCAAAGGGGCAGCTAGGTGGCACAGTGGATAGAGCACCAGCCCTGAATTCAGGAGGAACCAAATTCAAATCTGGTCTCAGACACTTAATACTTCCTAGCTGTGTGACCCTGGGCAAGTCACTTAACCCCAGCCTCAGGGGGAAAAAAAAAAGATAAACGGTCAAAGGATGTGAAGAGACAGTTTTGCAATGAAGAAATCAAAACATTTATAGGAATATGAAAAAGTGTTCTAAACTTTTAATGATTAAAAAATGCAAATTAAAACAACTTTGAGATAACATTGTATTTATCATATTGATAAAATTATTGAAGGGAAAAATGACAAATGTTGGAAGGAATGTGGAAAAATTGGGACATTAATTCAGTGTTGGTAGAATTGTAAACTGATTCATCCATTTTTGGAAAACAATCTGGAATTATGCCCCAAAAGTTATTAAACTGCCAATTTAAACTTTGACCCAGCAATACCACTACTAAGTCTATTTCTAAAGATGATTAAGGAGAGAGGAAGAGAATCTTCAGATTTTAATATTTATAGCAGCTCATTTTGTGGTGGCAAAAGAAATCATAGAAATGCCCATCACTTTGCGGAATGACTAAACAAGTTGTAGTATGGGATTATGGTGGAATGCTACTGTGCTATAATAAACGATGAGCTCAATGATCATCAAAAAACTTGGATAGAGTTGTACAAAATAATGAAGAGTAAAATGAAGCAAGAACAACTTATAATTACCCTGATTAACTACAAAGGACATTTGAAGAATATATAATTATGTATATGTGTATATATATGTTTATGTATGTGTACTTATGTATGAATGTATAAACACATATTTGTGTCTAATGATTGCCATTTCTAGTGAGGGGAAGGAATAAGGAAAACAAATTGCATGATAAGTTTATTACATATTTAAAGGAATAGCAAGTTGTGCATAATAGATTTTTAGATTCATGTGCAAGTAAAAAAAGAAAGAGGAAAGGATCTGTCATGGGGACATATACTTGCAAATATGCATATGTATTATATATATAATAATATATATTTATATATATATATGTGTATGTATATATACATATATACATACATATATGTATATATATATATAATGTATATACACATATATGTATGGGAAGAATACAAAAATTATATAAAAGTAAAAATATGTATGCACTATATATACATGTGTGTATGTCACACTTGTATACATTTACGTATACATTTACATAAAACGAACAGTACATCCATGTCCTCGTTTTCTCACTGTCCCTGAAAACTTTATTGTCTTTTTGGATCATCTTTGTCACTTGGGTAGGCATAAGATGTAATCTTAGAATTGTTTTCACTTTGATTTCCCTGATTGGTAGTGATTTGGAGAATACGTTTTTTCGTATGACCATACAGTTTGATTGGGTTTCTTAGTATTTGCTCAAATTCTTGATTCATTTGTCAATTAAAGAAAGATTCTTTTTTTCTTATAAATTTCAGGCATTTTTATAGCTTAGAAATGAGAACTTTATCAGAGAAATTTGCTGCTGGTTATTTCTCTTTTAATCTTAACTTTATTAGAATTATTTATGGAAAAATTGTTAATTTTGTGTCATCAACTTTTTTTCCATTATATTTTCTGTGAACGTTTCTTCTTCCCATTTGCCCAAGAGCTTTTCTCTCACTTGATTTGATGGGCCATTTTTTCCATGTTTCTCTAATTGGACTGTAACCTTTGAAATAGAAGCCAAATATCCATTTGGACCTTTTTTATAGGTACTGATCTAATTTGAATATCTTCCAAACTGCTATCTAATTTTCCTACTAGTTTTTTGTCAAATAACAAATTTTTATTTCCATAGCTAGGGATTTTGTATATATGAAATACTAGGGTATTAGATCCATTTGCTCTGGAATGTTGTATACCTATACTGTTTCACTAATAAAACTATTTTTTTTAATGAGTACCATGTTATTTTCATAATTGCTGCCGTATAGTATTGTCTCAGATCTGGCACTGATGGGTCCGTTTAATTCTCTTTTCTTTTCCTTATTTCTCTTGAGATTCTTGACCTTTTTTTCCCTCCATATGAATTTTATCATTTTTGTAGGTCTATAAAGTAATCCTATGGTAGTTTGATTAGTATGGCATTGAATAAGTGAACTAACTTTGGTAATATTGTCATTTTTATAATATTAATTATAATACCCATGTGTAGTTAATGTTTTTCCAATTAATTAGGTCTCTATTTCTATAAATAATAATTTTAATTGTATTGATATAGTACTTATATGTATCTTGGTAGGTAAATGGCCATGAATTTTACACATTCTATAGCAATTTTAAACATAATTTTTCTATCTCTTCCTGCTGTTTTATTGTTATTATATAGAAATGCTGAGGATTTTGTGGATTTATTTTATATATTGCAAGTTTGTGGGAGATAGTGTTTCAATTAATTGTCTAGTTGACTCTTTAGGTTCTCTAAGTACACATATCATTTACAAACAGTGATCATTTTATTTCCTCTTTATATCTTTTTATTCCCTCAACTTTTTTTTTCTTATCTTATTGCTATAGCCAGTCTTTCCAGTACTATGCCAAAGAAAAGTGGTGACAATGGACATCCTTGTTTCATTATTAAAGGATATATACATTATATACATTACAAATAACAGTAGCTTTGGGGTTTAGATAAATATTATTCATCATTCTAAGAAAATCTATTTATTTCTTTTTCCTAGTAATTTTAATAGATATGTGTGTCAAATTTTGTCAAAAATTCTGCTTCCATTGATGTAATCAGATGATCTTAGTTGATTTTATTATTAACATGATGAATTGAGTATTTATAGTTTGCCTATTATTAAACCAACTCTGTATTCCTGGTATAAATCCACCTTGAACATATTGTCTAATCATTATGATATGTTGATTTATCTTTGTTAGTAATAATTCATTTTAAAAATTTTGCTTTTGTGTTTATTGGAGATATTGATCTATATTTTTATTTTTTGTTTTAATCCATTCTGGCTTATATTTCAAGATCATTGCATAGAAGGAATTCAGTAACATTTCCCTTTTTTACCTAAATTTGAAAAGAATGTCATATTGGAATTAATTGTTCTTTAAAAAATTGATATATTTCACATATTAATCTGAAATTTTTATCAAGAATAGTAAAAAGTCATATATTTCATTAAAATCTATTTTTTTCTATAAAATGTTACTCAGTTTTGCCTAAAAAGTTTTAAGCCTTTTGAAACCTCATATTTCAGGCTTTTTTCTCCTTTATAATTTTGGCTGCTAAATCTTCAATGATGTTGAATATAGATCCCTAGAATCTGAATTATTTTTACTATTTATAGCATTTTTTTTCTTGAAAAGGGAAGCTCTAAATTTTGGCTATAATATTCCAGAAAGTTAACATTTTGTGGCCTTCTTTCAAGATATGACCAATGGATTCTTTACATTATTTTCACTTTGTCTTCTAATTATATGTTTTCCTTGTTTGTTTTCTGTCTGTGATTCTTAAATTATCTTTCTTTGATGTATTTTCCAGTTCAATTTTTATGTAGAACTATCTTAAACTTTCTTCCATTTTTCAATTATTTGATTTTGTTTTAATATTTTTATTTTTCCAATGGAGTCATTAATTTAGCCCATTCAAATTTCCAAGGAATCTATTAGTTTTACATCTTATGCCAAGATGTTAATTTTCTTTCCAACTTATTTTCTATTTTTTCATCTAACATTTTCATTTGTTTTCCAGTTGTTTCTTTCAGCATTCTTGTCTCATCTATGAAATCATTTTTAGCTCTTTTAAAAACTCTTTCCTTTATCTTTTTTTGTGAATTCTAGTTAAATTCATGCCCAAGCTGTGTGGTAATTTAATAGCCTCAGTTTCCTCATCTTTAAAAGAGGAAAAAGCAGCATCTCACTTATAAGGCTGTGATGATCAATGCAAATGTTACGAATATTACAGAAATATTACCTACTGCCATTACTACTACTACTATATCTCCGGGACTCAATTTTTTCAAGAATTTCTCAACATGAAGACATTAGATTCAAATATTTCAAATGTCTTTATCAACCTCTAAATCCTTCTATCCAATAAATCACTTTCCTCATTTGTAAAAATAAAGTGAAACTGAATATGAAAATAGGTAAAGAACTTGAGTCCTCATTATATGCCAGCTACTTTTCTAAATGTCCAGGCAGAAGAGAGTCCCTTAAGAACTTTACATTCTAATGGAAGAGAATACATGCAAGCAAATGTATATAAAGAAAGTTATATACAGGATAGATAGAACATAATTAGGGGTGAGGAAAGGCTTCTTATAGGAATTGTGATTTTAGTTGAGCTCTAAAGGAAGCCAGGGTTTCAGTGGTTGGAGTGGAAAAAAGAGTGTTATAGACAAGGGAGACAGTCAGAGAGACTCTCAAGAGCTGAGAAATGGAGTGTCTTTTTTGTGGAACAGACAGAAGGCTAGTGTCACTGGGGAGTAATGTGAAAGAAGTCAGGGAAGGTAAGAAGAGGCTAGATTATGAAGGGCTTTGAATGTCAAACATAGCATTTGTATTTTCTCCTGGAAGCGACAGGAAGACATTATTGTTTAAAGTAGGGATGAATGATCAGATTTGTATTTTAGAAAAATCATCTTAGTGGCTGAATCCTGAGGATGGAATGGAGTGAGGAGAGGCTTTAGGCTGGCAAATCACTCAGCAGACTATTGCTCTTATCCAGGGATGAGGTGATGAGCGCCTGCAGCAGAAAGGGGACAATGTCATAGGACAGAAGAGCGCCTATTTGAGAAATGTTATAAAGTTAAAATGGACAAACCTTGGAAACAACTTGGACATGGGGAGATGAGAAATAATAAGGAATCCAGGATGAAACCAAGATTGTGAGCCTAAGGGTTGAGGAGAATGGTGTTGTTCTCTAGTGTAAGAGGGAAAGGATGCTGGGGAGAGGGACTTAGAAGAAAGGTTAGGAGTTCTGTTTTGAAGTTATTGAATTTAAGTTGTGTATTAGACACCCAGATTGAGATGCCAGAAAGGCAGATGGAAATTGGAGATCAGAGGCCAGCAGAGAATTTGGAGCAGGACAGATGGATTTGAATCATTGCTCCAGGGATGGTCATTACATTCATGGAAGCTGATGCACTCATCAGGGAGCATGGGCAGAGAAGAGAAGGCTCAGGACAGAGCCCTAAGGGTAAGAGGGTAAAGGGATCAGGTAAAGGAGACAAAGAAGAAATTGTACCCAGACCATCACTGTCCCCGTGTAAGCAGCACTCAAGGAAATGTCTGCACCTGGCTCTCGTTCACCATGTGGCAGCCAGTCTCCATTCTACTGATACTTCCCTGCCATTCAGCTCCCAGGGAAGGCCATTTATTTCCTTTCTTGTGTTTGTGCCAGATAAAGAAGACACTTTTAACTCAAGAGGGCTTTCAGATCTCCAAGTGTCACATCCTTCTTCCTTGCCTCTGGGCTCCCCAAGGATATGTGGAAAATGGGTTCCCAAGGCAATTAGAGACTATCTCCTTCCCTGATGTTATTGTTACAAACCCCATGCATGACTGTTCTACCCACTAGGCAACTTCTACGTGACTTTAATCATTAAGTTATTGTTTTTCTTTTTAAATGATTTTATGATAGGCCATGCAAAAACAAAGTAGTATCCTCGACGAACAGGTAGTTTGTTTAACTAAAATTTCACAGAATTGGAGTACTCTCTGGATTTCATATCATTTCTCTTTCATTAAAAGGGTCTTTGAAATTCTCACCCTAACTGGGATAAGGCTCTCTGCAGTTCAACAGAGACATGGAGATTTTTTTAACTCTTCTGGGGCCCAAGGCTCATCTAGGGAGTTTTAGTGGTCTTATTGATTTAAAGGCAATTCTACTTATTATATTCTGTCCAAACCGTGGAAAAAGGAAAGAGTAGACAGAAATCTCAGCAAGAAGAAGATAGTAATTCCTAAAGTAGACCAGATGGTCTTTGTCTTTCAATTCTTTCTTCCATGTTTAAGTACAAAAAAAAGCGTATATAATTTTATATTGTGTTAATATAGATTATATAATAGTGTATTACATGAAATGGGTTGCTCAGCCTTCATTTTCAAAGAGGACCAATGACACGATAGGGATTGTCTTGCCTTGTGCATATATTGGATTTAAGAGAGGCAAAGCTAAAATGCCCAGGCCAACTCCCTGGAGGGCCTCAGGATCAGTCAGAGTCAGGATCAAATTCCTTAGGCTGTAGAAGGAGAAGTGAAGGAGGCAGGCAAGCCACCACACAGTTACCAAAGATGAATCCTGGACTCTGGAGTCTGGAGCCTGAAGTCCTCTCTCCTCAGAGTGCTGTGGCAGAGAGGCTCTGACCCTTTCCCTCTGCTCTCCAATACTTGCCTCTGATTACCTCATCACAACACATACAGCAAGCGCCAATCATGAGGAGAGCCATCACACCACCATATGTTTGTAGAACCATTATTACATCTTGAGTAGTCAATTAGCCTTAAATGCTCTGCTGCCTTAGATTCAAATACACCTTTTCAGAGTTCCTGCCCTCTACACAAAGCAGAATTATATCAAGTCACCAGGCTCACTCTCTCTTTCTGAATCATTGAAGTTCAGTGGCAGGACAAAAATAGGATCACAAGCCACCACTGCACAGGATGTAGTGATACTGTAGAATATATATTTAATTATATATGCATAACTTTATAATATATATGTTAGGTATGTGCAACTCATGGCCTGGGGCTCCCCCAAGGACTACAGGTTTTCACTGAGCCAACTCTTCAACGTCTGACCAAAGAGGGGAAGTATCTTTTTTTGGCTCAGTGCCCTAAATCCAGAGCTTTTCCTGGATGTGTTTCCCCTGAGTGTGAGGAGCAAGTTCCCCAATTCTTATATAGGAATTCAAGGTACAATGTTGTTATTGGATATAAAATAGCTTTTATTTTACCTTATATGAAAAGCACCCCACTCAAAGGAGTGGTCAAGAACAGATAAGAGAAAAAATTCTGATACCCTGCTAGCTCTAGAAGAACGGAACTCACACTGCCTTACAGGGAACCTCTGGCCTTCCTGATCAATCCTTCTTGCCTATAGAATGGCATTCCAAAGATGATATATAACCAGGAAAGGAGCTTTATATGTAATTATATTTTATGTAATTAATTTTTTTTTGTAATTAGTCAAGCAATGAGGGACAGAAAATAGAGGAGTCCAAAGCCTGAAGGGCTATTCTATGGACCATAAATACTGTATCTGAAAACTATCAGGGAATAATCGGCTCCTAGCTTATATGTAGTATGGGTAGATAGACAGATACAGGTCTAGGACTGTACATTGACCCAAACACAAAGAGAATCAAATGGAGACTGCAATCCAAAGAGCACAATACAAAGTACATACAGATTGCCCCAAAGCTCCTGAACTCTGGATACTCTTCTAACCAGAAACACCATTATCAAGCAGATGACCTAAAGCAGTCAAAACTGTAAGGAAAGCTGACATATGCCTAGCAATGTATACAGCAGCACTTTGTCATAGCAAAGAAATAGAATCAAATGGGTGCCCATTGATGGGGAATGGCTGGATAAGTTGTGGCTCATGAATACAAAAGATTTTTCTTAGTACAGGGACAGAGAGCTGGCCTTGGAGTCAAGAAGTCCTGAGTTCAAATCTCCCCTTGGACTTTTACTAGCTGTGTGATCCTATGAAGTCAGTTAGCCATTTTGAGTCTTTGTTTCCTCATATGCAAAATGTAGGAATTGAACTTGATGTCTAAAGGTCCCTTCCAGCTCTTGATCTAGGATCCTTTGCTATTGAGGGGTGAAAGGGAAAGCTTCAGAGAACCCAGGAAGATCGGGATTAGCTGCTGCAAACAGTCAGGACTAGAACAAGGGAAATAACACACAGTCTGCCTGCAAGAAACTTGCACTTCCACAACTGGCAAGGATGCTATTTAGTATGGTAAATATGGCACTGGTCCTAGAATCAGGAGGACCTGAGTTCAAATTTGGCTTCAGACACTTAATACTTCCTTGTCAGAGTGATTGAGCAAGTCATTTAACCCCAATTGCCTCAAAAAAAAAAAAAAGGAAAATTCTGATCAATAAGAAGACTAAGCCTCTTAGGACTCTGACCTGGGGAAGACTGCTAGCATCCCACAAAGGTGTTGGGAAAAAGAGATCTCTGAATGTTTTTCTACCAGCCTAAGAAGGCCATACCTTCACCTGATTTGGCCATTATTGGTTAAGCATGGCTCCTTCCTTCTACAAAAAGAGCCCAAGGTGTGCTGCAATCTGCATTTTAGGAAGGGAAGGAGAAAGGGAAAGCATTCATTAAGTGCCCACTTTTTTTAGATTTCATAGATGTTTTCAAATTTAATGCTCACAAATCTGGAATTATGCCCAAAAAGTGATCAAACTGTGCATACCCTTTGACCCAGCAGCGCTACTACTGGGATTATATCCCAAAGAAATACTAAAGAGCGGAAAGAGACATATATGTGCCAAAATGTTTGTGGCAGCTCTTTTTGTTGTAGCTAGAAACTGGAAGATGAATGGATGTCCATCAGTTGGAGAATGGTTGGGTAAATTGTGGTATATGAAGGTTATGGAATATTATTGCTCGGTAAGAAATGACCAGCAGGAGGAATACAGAGAGGCTTGGAGAGACTTACATCAACTGATGCTGAGTGAAATGAGCAGAACCAGAAGATCTCTGTACACTTCAGTGCTGTATGAGGATGTATTCTGATGGAAGTGGAAATCTTCAACATAAAGAAGATCCAACTCACTTCCAGTTGATCAATGATGGACAGAGGTAGATACACCCAGAGAAGAAACACTGGGAGGGGAATGTAAATTGTTAGCACTAATATCTGTCTGCCCAGGTTGCATGTACCTTCGGATTCTAATGTTTATTGTGCAACAAGAAAATGATATTCACACACATGTATTGTACCTAGACTATATTGTAACACATGTAAAATGTATGGGATTGCCTGTCGTCGGGGGGAGGGAATAGAGGGAGGTGGGGTAATTTGGAAAAATGAATACAAGGGATAATATTATAAAATTTATATATATATAATAAAAAAAATTTAATGCTCACAGCAATTCTGGGAGAGAGGGGCTATTACATCCCCAGGATATGATTAAGGAAACTGAGGTAGACATAAGTAATGACATTAAGTAATGCCAAGTCACACAGCTAGTAGGTAATGAGGCCAAATTTGAATTCTGCTCTTCCTGATTTCAGGTCCCATGCACTATCCATCTGGGAAACCCCCAGATACTAGAAAGGACTTGGAAGAGGAGTCACAACATCAGGGATTACTTAGGCTGGTGAATTCATCAATCTTCCCAGGGGTAGAGGATTTGTAGAGAATTATACAGGGTAGTGGTATAGTGGATAGAGTCTAGTGCTTGAGTCAAGAACACTCAACTGAGTTCAAATACTGCCTCAGACACTTGTAGGACTGTGGGCAAGTCACATCACCCTACTTGCCTCAGTTTCCCCTGTGATCAGAAGACTGTGGACAGCCTTCACTTGTAGTCTAAGTGTTCATTAAAGCCAGCTTCACCATCACTCAGCTCTTGAAAGCTTCCAGCTTCAAGACTCCTTTCCCCTAAATGGTGTCCATAGCTGGACACTTCAATACATAATGAAATAGTTCAAATCATCTCTTCAAGTTTTCTGTGATGGGCAACCAAGACATGAATTAAATCTACATTAGGATGAATTCAAGTTGATTGAATTTAGCAAAAATTAACAGGCTACTTAATGCAGAGCAAAACATTATTCCAGGTACTGGGCATACAAAAAAAAAAAAAAAAAAAAAAAAAACAGTCTTCTGCTTTCAGTAAGGAATCAGTGTAATGTAAAGCAATCACCCCAGCACCCAAGTCAATAAAAATCAAAGTACAAAGTAGGTGCAAAAGGATTCAATGGGGAGAATGCTCATGGCTAGGGATATTGGTACAGACTCTACATAAGATGCAGTCTCTGAGCAGTGATTTGAAAGAAACCTGAGATTCAGAGGAAATATAAGAAGAGAAGACCATTCCTGACCTTGGGAGACAAGGATACAGAGGTTAAAGAGGAGAGGAGAGAGAGAGAGAGAGAGAGAGAGAGAGAGAGGAGAGAGAGGAGAGAGAGAGAGAGAGAGAGAGAGAAGGAGGAGAGAGAGAGAGAGAAGAGAGAAAGACAGAGACAGAGACAGAGAGAGAAGAAGAGAAAGGGAGGAAGGGAAGGAGGGAGGGAGGGAGGGAGGGAGGGAGAGAGAGAGAGAGAGAGAGAGAGAGAGAGAGAGAGAGAGAGAGAGAGAGAGAGAGGAGAGAGAGATTAGACTGTAACAGTATATGTATGTATGGTATAGATATAGATATATGACAGAAAGGGAAAGACAGAGACAGAGAAATAGACCAAGAGAGAAGGAGAAGGAGAGAGAGTGATTATAGACAAGTACACATGTTTATATATGTATGTATAGATATTGTTATACAACAGAAAGGGAAAGACAGAGACAGAGAAATAGACAACAAAGAGAAAGAGAGAGAAAGGAGAGAGAGAGAGAGAGAGAGAGAAAGAATGTAGAAATGTAAGAAGAAATAAGATAGAAAGACAGAAGAGAGAGAGAGATAGAGGAGAGAGAGAGAAGAGAAAGAGAGAGAAAGAGAGAGAGAGAGAGAGAGAGAGAAGAAGAGAAAGGGAGGAAGGGATAGAGAAGGAGAGAGAGAGAGAGAGAGAGAGAGAGAGAGAGAGAGAGAGAAGAGAGAGAGAAGAGAAGAGAGAGAGAGAGGATAGAGAAGGTACACAGGATATGTATGATATGGTATAGATATAGATATATGACA
>NC_133618.1:678088500-678131000 GCF_048593235.1 Sminthopsis crassicaudata
AAGGAAGGAAGGAAGGAAGGAAGGAAGGAATGAAGGAAGGAAGGAAGAAGGAAGGAAGGAAGGAAGGAAGAAAGAAGAAAGAAAGAAAGAAAGAAAGAAAGAAAGAAAGAAAGAAAGAAAGAAAGAAAGAAAGAAAGAAAGAAAGAAAGAAAGAAAGAAAGAAAGAAAGAAAGAAAGAAAGAAAGAAAGAAAGAAAGAAAGAAAGAAAGAAAGAAAGAAAGAAAGAAAGAAAGAAAAACAACAGTTCTCTGAGCAGTGGGACTGGAACAAAGAATGTGTGAAGGAGAATAAAAGAAATAAGACCTGAAAAGTGGACTGCTGTCAGACTGTGAAGAGTTTTAAATGCCAGGCTGAGGATTTTGTATTTTATCCCGGAGGCCAAAGGGAGCCATTGAAGATGTTTGAGTAGGGCCATGACACATGGCGATCTGTGCTTTAGGAATATCAATTTGGCAGCAGTGTGGAGGATGGATTAGAGGGGGGTGGGAGAGAATTGGAGAACGAAAGCAAAGAAAAGAAAGTTGGCCCCTTGTGATGTGTTTTAAAAGGCAGTTCTCGAATACCCCGATCACCTTCATGGGTTGGGCTGGCTCCTAATTAGCATGATGAATAGATCCCCATTTAGTACACATCTCCAAATGTGTACCATTTGGACTGGTCTGTCTCCTTTCTGTACGGGGTGATTGCCTGGTTACAAAACCCATGTGATTCTCCGGAAAAAGACGGTAACGCAAACAACCCAAGGAGGGAAAATAGGCGCGTGGCATCCAGCTCATTTGCCCTGGCCGGTGCCAGGGGGGGGGGGAGGCTGTGGGAGTGAGTGCTTTTTCAACTAAGCAGAAAATTTACTAAGTGCCCAATGTCCTTGACGGCAGCACACTTGTATAAAATATGCATATCTGTGTAGATGTTTTCCCTAACAATGCTCCGAGAAATTACATTAAATTTCAAAATTATCCCCTGCTTTACGGAATTGCCCACAGAGACAGGCACCAACAGCACCATTAAGTGTCAGGAAAGGAGCCGGCTTGTTACAGCTCGCTTTATGAGAGCCAGGGATCAAATATTTTTTCACAGTTTTATGTGGATAGTTTCATGAAAATTGATCAGGTCTAGAAAGTCACAGTCCAAATGAAGGTAAGGTTAAAGATAATTTATACATGATATTCCTAATTTTATTCCGAGTCCTTTTATTACTATGTAGGCCTTTATGACTTTAAAGAAAATGTCAGTGGCGGCAAATGACATTGTACTGAATAATCTCGTTATGAGGGAAAAGACATTTAAAACTCTTCCATATCAGCCTTGCTCTGTTCTGCTGAACTCACACTTTTCCCGACACAGCTGTCCAAAACTCCTGACTGTATTTTTAAAACCCTTTTCATGATTGTAAAACTCAGACGGGTATTTTCAGGCTCCTATTTATCCTCTCCCCACTCCACCCCCAAACTTCTTCTTTCATTCAAGTCTTACTTCCCCGTCAGTCGAGTATTTTTAGAGAGCTCTAGCTTTCTGTCCATCATGAGCAAGAAAAGTCCCAGATATCTCAGCACATCACTTTATGGAGAGCAGAATGAAGCCCACGGGGCCCACGGAGGCATCCTGGAAAAATCCTGGGCAAGAGGCTTCCTGGGATGCCCGCGGTCCAGAACCGGCCTCCCAACGGTTGGGAAAGAAAGGCGGCTTCTGCCCCAACAGGCCCTGCTTGGAAAAGGGTGGGCAGAGCCAAGGATGCTTAGTTTATAGCAAGCAAAGGAGGAGAGGCCCTCCCAGGATGTTCAGGCTTTTCAAGGGATCCTAACACATCTTCATCCCAACCCACCATTCTTGAGGAACTCCCTCAAACCCCTGCCCTGAGACCCATGTCTCATGCTGCCTCCTATAAGATGTTGGGCCCAGATGCTTTGGGTAGATATGATCACTGCCCAATCTGGACACTTTCCTTAAAATGGAGAAGAACTGGACAGAAGTGATCAGTAAGGCTGTGGTGACCTTCTAGAGAGATGAAGGGTCCAGAGAGAGAGACAGAAAGAG
The DNA here is from genome assembly GCF_048593235.1 of Sminthopsis crassicaudata. Taxonomy (NCBI): domain Eukaryota; kingdom Metazoa; phylum Chordata; class Mammalia; order Dasyuromorphia; family Dasyuridae; genus Sminthopsis; species Sminthopsis crassicaudata. Next base: position 678,090,535 of record NC_133618.1, read on the forward strand.
AGACAGAGAAAGAGAGAGAGAGAGAGAGAGAGAGAGAGAGAGAGAGAGAGAGAGAGAGAGAGAGAGACAGAGACAGAGAGAGAGACAGAGAGAGAGACAGAGACAGAGAGACAGAGAGGAGAGAGACAGAGAGAGAGGAGAGAGAGACAGAGACAGAGAAAGACAGAGAGAGAGACAGAGAGAGAGAGAAAGACAGAGAGAAAGAGAGAGAGAGAGAGAGAGAGAGAGAGAGAGAGACAGAGACAGAGAAAGAGACAGAGACAAAGAGAGACACACACAGAGAGAGAAGACTAATGAGGACAGTGGACAGATCTTGGAGTAGCGTACCTCTGCACACAGTGAGCACCAAAGGAGACCGCTGTCCAAACATCAGCAGAGTCTTCTACCTCCCCTCACCATGACTTAGATCTCAAGGTGGTTATTGTTATTTCCTTCTGGAATCCACATCCTGGAGCAGGGCCCGAGCTGTGCTGCCATTGGCATTTTATGTCGAATGTTTCCCTGCTATTGTGATTGAAGTTATTTTTCTCTTTTAAATTTTCTGTTACCATCAAACATCTTTTTTCTCATCACTGAGTTATTAATATAATTATAATAATAAAATAACAACCTTCTGCATTTACAGAATGATTTATGATCTGCAAATAATTTTGCCCACACTATCTCAGTGGATCCTCACAACACCCCTGGAAGGTAGGATAATAGTAATTGTTCCCATTTTACGGTCGAGGAAGCTGAGATTGATTGAGATCAATGACCTGCCCAGAGTCCTGGAGACAGTAAGAATCTGGAACTTGGTAAAAAACCTTGATTCTTTAGTTGTCAAGGCCAGAGCACTAACTACTATTTCTTTATTTGTTTTCCTTTTTGAAAAGCATTTTTATTTAAAGTCTTGAGTTCCTAATTCTGCCCCTCCTTCTCCTTATCCATAGTGAGCAATCAAATATGTGCGATTATGTAAAACATCTTCACTTTAATCATTTTTTACAAGGACTGGAATTTTTCAAAATGAAAGTGAAAAATAGCTTGCTTCGGTACTAGCCGATCAATGCAGACAGACAGTATGCTTCATCATGAGTCCTTTGGGATTGTCTTGGATCATTGTATTGCTGAGAATAGCCAAGTCATTTCCATGTCTTCCTCGTTGGATGCAGCTGTCACTGTTTACAATGTTCTCCCGGTTCTGGTCACTTGATTGTGCATCAGTTCATATGAATCTTTCCATACCCACTGTGTCTTTAACCTAATGGAAACGCTCCCCTTGATCGTCTGGCTGGACACCCCACGGGAGGTTGTCAGGGCAGATCCAGGGCCCACTTCCTACATGAAACCGTTCTACCTTAGCAATAGCCTGGAATTATTTGATTTGGACCCGCTGAGATGGGAAGTGGGAGTGGGAAGACAGAATGCTTGCAAAGATTACTTTAATCAATACTTAATCATCGTATCCAAGAAATTCAAACATTTCTCATCTCATCTTCCAAAACGAAGCCCTAAATCTCCCTTTTCACAGACCAGAATACTTCAGAAAAGCTCTTCAAAGAGAGTAGAGGGACCTAGGAGTGGCTGTGAGCTGTTCCAAGGGAGCAGCTGGAGAGTAATGAGGGAAGTTCAAGTGGACATCGTGGCCTTTCTTGTCGAAATAAAACCATGGTTAGGACCTTCATCAATCTCATTGGACACAGGCTGGGCTCCTGTCAATGGCAAGTCCAGTGGCAAGACCAATGGGTCTCCACAACATCTGGTCCCATTTGTTACATCAGTGGGGGATGGCCTACTCTGACAGGCCCTTAATTTATAGACTCATAGAAAACCAGAGCTGATGGTGGAATTATAGGAGAAATGGCAGTCAAGGAAGCTTGATCCATCTTAGGCTTGGCCCCTTGACTCTGCCCTTGTCCGGCCACAGTTGGAATGTCTTGTTCTACCTGGGAAGGACATTTATGGGCTGGAGATCATTCCAAAGAGTGCAATCAATGGGGTGATGGCTTAAGTCCTGTGAAAATCAGGTAGGAGAACCAGACATGTCTAGTTGAGAGAAGGGTACAGGTAGGAGGAAAAGTGACTATTGCAAATCTCTAAAAGGATTAGCCTTGGTCTGCTTGTTTCCAGGAGGCAGAAAGTGCAGGAAGAGGATGTGCAAAGAGGTCTATTTTGGCTCAGTGTATGGGGAAATGGTTGGGAGGAAATCGCATAATTAGAAAGTAGAATGGGTAATTGAGGGAGCAGCAGAGCCCCCCTTCCTGGAAGTCTATAGCAGAACCTGGATAGCCATTTGTTGAGAATATAGGGAAAGAGGTCGTTCACAAAGGGTTCAGAATTCTGAAATTCTACACTTCCCTGATACATACAAGGAATCCTTTGGGATTGGACCTGAAGCCACTCCAGACTGACTTCTCTTCTCCAGGTGGAGTTTTCTAGAACACTCCTCCATCCCCGCATCCTCCCCAGCCCACCCCTACACACACCACCTGGGAGCCCATCAGAGGAAGACTGGAGGGAGGAATAGATGCGGATATTTGATGTCAGTTGAAGAGAAAACTAAAATGGCACTGGCCCAGGTGGGCCTAGCAAAACTCAAGAAAACCTTGTCTTTTTCCTAGTGATGGAAAATGCAGTTTGCTCTTGCAATTTGTCCCATAGACCCATTCTGAGAATTTCTGGGCACACGGACAAAAACAAATCCACAGCATTGATTAGCATCTGAAATAAGGTCAAGCCACCTTGGCTCCAGACTTCAGCGATCGCATTCTCATGACCCCCCACCCCAGCCTCATGTGACTCAGCCAGCAGTTGGTGCCCCCAGATAAGGATGATTTGTGGAGGCCAGAAGGTCCATCGGAATTCCTTCTGCTCATGATCTCCAGCCACTTCCTGGGTGCTTAGCCAGCTGCATTAACGCTTTCAGCACAGCGGCCTGTCCCGGCACCTCAAATAGCAAATTCTCCAGGATTGTCACAGCATTCATTTGAAGTTTCTAAGAACTGAACCAGGTATGATTAATTTCCTTGTAGCCTTCTGGAAGAAACTATTTGCTAAATAGATTAATACCATTTCAAATAACATGTTTACAAGGGGGGAAAGTTTAAACTACTTATGAAAAATGAAAAAGAGCTTAAAAAAATTTCAACACATTGTTGGAATATAAATGAGCAATACCAAATACCAAGTAATCTAAACTTCCCAACAAAACAGAAATCCCAGAGATAGAGCCAAAAAAAATCAATCTTTGAGCTCATCAGGCCCATCATGTCCCATCCACCCTGATTTTTTTTTTCTTTTTTAATTTTCTTTTTAATTTATGGAATAAAACAAGCATTTCCATAATGTATACAATAAAAAAAGATGATTGCATATAAAATTACAAATCAATTATGCTCAACTTGCTGTTCTTTTTAAATATACAACAAAATTACCATACACATTTTTTTTCTTCTCTTTCCCCATAGATGACTACTATTAGACATAATAGGTAAATATGTGTGTGGATTTTTGTATGTACACATACACAGACATGTACATATATATGTATATAAAAATCCTCTATACATGTTTCTATTTATATGTTCTTTCATTGCTTAGAGATTGCATCTTTCTCCATATATCTTTTATAGTAAATTAGAGTATTTATAATAGACAAAATAATGTATTTGCTCAAAGTCATTCTTAAAACAATATTGCTCTTAATGTGTACACTGTTCTCTTAGCTCTGCTCACTTTATTCTTCATCATGTTTTTTAATAGGCAGAGTTCAATTCATTCGTTGTTTATAAAAAACATCTATGTGGTGACCATAATGGCTGCCTTGGTCCTCTGGACAGCCATATAAGTATCTTCACAAGATGGTCAGTGAATTACTAGTAGGGACACAGTCTCCTACCACAGGTCAAAAATATCAAGGGAACTATTGAAATAAAAAAATCAAAGGGAAGTGACATAGCCATCCCCGATCTAAAACTATATTATAAAGCAGCCATCATCAAACCTATTCTGTGCTCTTTAAAAAAAAAGAGTGGTGCATCAGTGGGATAGATTAGGTACATAAGAAACAGTAGTAAATAATTAAAGTAATCTACTGCTCTATAAATATAAAGACTCTAACTTCTGGGATGAGTTCACTATTTAATAAAAACTGATGGGAAAACTGGAAAAGAGTATGGCAGAAACAAAGTATAAACCAACATCTCCCATCATCCGAAGATGAGATCAAAATGAGTACATGATTTAGACATAAAGGGTAATACCATCAGCAAATTCAAAGAGCAAGGAAAAGTTCACTTGTCAGACTTACAGAGAAAGGAAGAATGTAAAACAAAACAAGGGCTAGAAAATATAATGAAATATAAAATAGGCATTTTTATTACATTAAATTAAAAAGATTTCACACAAAGACCAAGATTAGAAAGCAGAAATCTAAGAAACAATTTTTACAATCAGTGTTTCTGATAAAGGTCTCAGGTCTCAAATATATAGAAAACTGGGTCAAATGTATAAGAATATAAGTCATTCTTCCATTGATACATGGTCAATGGATTTACATCCATTGCAAACGGATGTTGGAAACAAGCAGTTTCCAAGTGAAATTAAAATTATCAATAGCCATATGAAAAAAATGTTTTAAATCACTATTGATTAGACAAATTCAAATTCAAACAATTCTGAATGACCACCTCTCTATCAGATGGGCTAATATGACATTGTTGGTGGAGTTATGAACTGATCCAACATATATATATATATATATATATATACACACATATATATATATATACACATATATATGTGTATATATATTTACATATATATACATATATATACACATATATATGTGTATATATATGTATGTATATATGTAAATATTAAGTGATCTCAGAGAAGCCTAGAGGAATTTACATGAACTGATGCTAAGTGAAGTGAGTAGAACCAGAAGAATATTGTACATAATAACAGCAAGATTATATGATGATCAGTTCTGATGATGGGGCTCTCTTCAACAATGAGATGATTCAGAGCAGTTCTAATGGTCTTCTGATAGAGAGAGCCATCTGCATCCAGAGGGAGGAATATGGGGACTGAATGTGGATCACAACATAGTATTTTCACTTTTTTGTTATTGTTTACTTGCCTTTTGCTTTCTTTCTCATTTTTCCCTTTTTGATCTGGCTGAAGCATGATAATTTTTCTTGTGCAGCAGAATAATTGTGGAAATATGTATAGAAGAATTGCACTGTTTGTCATATTGAATTACTTACCATCTTGGGGAGGGAGAGGGAGGGAAAATTTGGAACACAAGATTTTGCAAGGGTGAATAATGAAAATTATGCATATGGTTTGAAAATAAAAAGCTTTAATAAAAAAATCCATGATTTTATCCAAGTGGGGACCTTCTCCTAAAAGACGTGGATATCACAACTTTGCTGTAATTCACAGTCTCAGAGAATTAGTTTCCTGAGGACCAGAAAGATTTAAATGATATAGAATTATAAGAGCATAAATTTGGAGAAAGAAGGGATCTTAGAAGCCATAGCATCCAGCATTTTGCAGGTGAATAAAGTGCAATCCAGAGAGGTTCAATGACTTCCCCAGTGTCACACATGCCTCTCATAGGAATCAGACCTTAAATCTAGTTTTCTTCAGTCTGGTGCTCTACCCACTTCCCTTGGCTGTCTCCCACTCTCTAACATTTAAGATTTTTCCTTTCTTCTACTCTCCTCTACCTCTTTCCTTCTTTTCTTTTCTTTTCTTTTTTGGGGGGGAGAAAAGAGATGTTAAGCAGAAGGGGAAATCTGGTCCTGTGATTCCATTGGTCCAGGGAGCCCTGTAGATAAGCACTGCCTCTGTGACTCCATATGAGAGTTCTCCAGGTCACTTAGGAGTGAAATTACTTGCCTAGGGTCACACAATCAATATGCATCTGAGTAGAATTTGCACCCAGGTCTTTTGAATTCTGACGTCAGCTCTCCAGCTGTCATTCCATGGAGCCTTTGAACATCATTCAGAAAATATGTGATTGAACAATAACATGAACCACATGTCACAAAAGCCAGCACATGGATAAATAGTCAATCAACAAGCTTTTGCTCCCAGCATCAATTTCATTATATGTGAAATGAGGTTGTCGGTTCTGTGTCTTAGGGATACACACATAGTGACTGCCCTCAGAAAGCTCCCATTCTGATGAGGCAAACAGCACTCAAACAAAGGTATACAAACAAGGTGTACACACAGACAAGGGAGGAAACTCCTGGAAGACAGCGTAGTAAGCCACAGGCTGCTCTGGCAGCCAAAGGAAGGTCTCCAGGATGTGTGCTTGGCCTTAGGAGAGAGCATGGATGATGGATGCGAGGGCTGAGGAGGTATGAGAGATAGAATCCTTCAAAGCTATCCTGAGACTAACAGAGCTCGGCTAGGAGGGCCTTTGATGAACAGCTAGTCCAATCTTTAACACATATGGGGAAGGGAAACAAGTTGCAACTTATAGCTGTTATTTGTTTGTTTTTCCCCAGTAAATTCGGAGATTCATGTGGGCCTTCAGGTTTCTGATTTAAAAAGCAGACTCAGTCTCAATCCAAACATTTTCAAGTGAGAAAAAAAATAACAAATTTGATTACATGAAGTCTAAAAAGTTTTTTGTACAACTAAATGAAATGTAGTCAAGATCAGAAAGAAAGAAGAAAACTGAGGGAAAGATATTTTTACAGACAGTTTCTCAGAGAAAGGTCTCATCTCAAATTTATAAAGAACTTTGTAAAATTTGTAAGAATGCAAATAATTCCCCAATTAATAAACAGTCCAAAGAATACAAACATGAGATTTTCCGATGAAGAAAGCAAAACAATTTATAGTTATGTGAAAAAAAATGTTCTAAATCATTTTTGAGAAGAGAAATGCAAATTAAAATAATCTCGAGATATCATTTTATCCCTAGCAGATTTGCTAAAATAAGAAGGGGGTTGAAGGGAATGTGGAAAATTGGGACTTTAATTCTTTGTTGGTGGAATTGTGAACTGATCCAATCATTTTGGAGAGCAATTTGGAATTAGCCACAAAGAGTTATTAAACTGCCTATATCCTTTGACCCAGCAATACTTCCAAGTCTATTTCCAAAGATGATTAGGAAAAGAGAACTACTGTGTTATAAAATATTTATAGTAGCTCCGGGGTGGCAAACAACTGGAAATTGTATGGATGCCCGTTAATTGGGGAATGGCTGGGATATGATTGTGATGGAGTACTACTGCGCTCTAAGAAATGATGAGCTCAATGATTTACAAAAACATGGACAACTTACATGAAATAATGAAGAGTAAAATGAGTAGAGCCAATAGAACATTGTATACAGTAATAGTAATCTTATTTTAAAGAGAAATTTAAGTGAATAAATCATTTTGACTATTATAAATATCCAAATTACCTACAAAGGCCACATGAAGGAAGATGCTATTTGTGCCAAAGAAAAAAACTGATAAATAGAAGTATGTATAGAATGTTTTTATGTACATGCACCTACACATATGAACACACATTATTAGTGTATACTAATGATTAGTTCACTATTTGTGTCTAGTGGTAGCCATCAGTGGGGTGGATGAAGGGGAGGGGGAAGAAATCTACATGAAAACCTTATATATTTAAAAGGAATAGCAAGTCGTACATGATAGATCTGTAGTTTCACGTGCAACCATTTTTTTATTATGCTATGTTATGGACATTCTTATTTTATTCTGTAAATTAAAAAGGAAAAAAAAAAGAAAAGGAGAATGGCAACATAGCCAATTCTATGTTTAGGCCATTCTAAGTATTTTCTTTAGACATTACCTAAATCCACTACAACCATCATTCATTCATATAAATAGTAAACTAATTTACTGAGGATTTTGATCTGCTCCCAATTAATTTGTCTGGCTATTGACTGGGCTCAATGAGAAGGATGGGAGTATGGAGGTGAACTTCTCAGGAGGAGCACTCCAGAAACCAAATCGTTCAGCATACAAATGCCTATTTTTGTGAGGTACTAAGGGAAGAACCCTCAAGAGCTAGAACATCCTCCGAATTCAGAGAAATAGGCTAAGTGGAGGAGTTTACCTCCAGGTTCTCTCTCCCTCAAAGTCCAAGAATACAATGGAAGCAAAGCAAAAAGTGTAGGAGTTGAGAGAGATGTAGATGAGAATCCTATTTCTGTTTTTTACTAGGTGGGAATCCATGGGCAAATGTCTTCATTTCTGAGTCTCCTTTCTTCTTATGTAAAATGGAGACATTAATACATAGAGCATTGACTTTACACAGATGTTCGTGATATGGAATGTTCTCCTTCACCCCTTCACCCTGGCTTTTTTCAAGACCAAACTCAAATTTTACCTTTACTTCCCCCTACCCCAACTCTCCCCCAAGCTAGCATCCTTCTTTCTGTGATTGTCTTCCATACACACTGTCTGTATCTTAGGTCTGGGTTTTGCCTGTTGTCTTTCCATTGAGAATGTGAGTACCTTTTTGCCTTTCTCTCTAGCCCTAGCACTTAGCACAGTGCCCAGGTCACTCATTAACTGCTGGCCATTATTGGTGTAGACTCTGATGACATGAATTTCTACACAACTTCTAGATTTCCAAAATGTTTTTGCACAGGCAACCCAAAGCATGGAGGTTCTGGGAAGAAAGTACTTTGAAAGTTTCACAGTAGAAACTACAGAAAATAAATTAGCTATGTTCTGATTATAATCAAGAATGAAGAAATTCCCATTTGCTCCCCAACATGTGTTCTTGTGGACACCCAAACTCAATTTTAGTAACCGCCTCCATCATCAGAAGGTATATGTCAAGGAGGCTGCAAGTTCTCACTAAAGTCCTTTTCACCTGGAAGTCAGTGATTCTGCAAGTTCTGCAAGCAGGAGATGCTGAGAATGTTCTCTCTTCTTCTTCCTCCAATCCCCTTTTTCATAAATCTCCTTGTCTGAGACTGGGCACGCTGATCCCTTGCTGAATCTCCATTTTCCTTCCCTCCCTCTTTGCCCAATCCCTCACCTCCCAGTTCCCCTTCCTGAGCATTTTCTTGATTTCATGTCACAATTTTAGCTCCTGGCAACATTCCCTTCATTGTTCATATGAGAAAATAGGTTTCTCTTGGACCAGGCGCCCTCCCAAATTCTGAAAAAAAAAAGCATGGCATCGGGCAGGATGGCTTTGGTCTGTGGCTCCTCAGAATCTTGAACCAAGGGTGTACTTTGCTCAAATAAAATTCAACACTTGCCATCTTGAGATGAGCTTGGCGGGCACGCCTCCTTTCCTTTTGATGCTTGTGGTCGGGCTGGGAAATCTCCACATCTTGGGAGCCCTGCTTACCCTGCCAGCCTCCTGGAAGAGGTTAAGGCAGCTCTGAGTAAAGTTCCCTAACCTTTAATGGTTCATTTTTCAGCGGGCTGGCCAAGGTCAACTTGGCAAAAACAGGCTGATATTTGTGTTTCAGGATCTTAAAGGTTTTGCTGTCAGAGGCTCAAGTGGGAAAGAAAAATGATTCCTCTGATCTCCAGACTCTTTTACATTTGAGCTGAATGAATGCAAAACAAGCTAAATTGTACCTGGGAGCTTGGGGAAGGAAGTGGATTTCTCAGGGAGGAAGATGCTCTCCACAGCTTAGGAATTAAATGGTAGTTTCCATAAACTGCTGTAAGTTCAAGAACTCTGATCAAAGCATGAAATCATCACCTTCCAAGGTGCTTCATTGGTGCTATTCATCATCCAGTGTCAGGGTAGGAAATGTCCAGCCCACAGGCCATATAAGGCCCATGAAATCATTTGCCAAGTTTCTCATCGCGGGTGATGATAAACTGAGTGAGGTACTCACTCTCTGAGAGGAGGTATAACAACTCCCCACTAAGTGAGCTCTATACGTTGATAATTTTGTATGGCCCACAAATAATGTTATAAATGTCCAAATGGCCCTTGGCAGAAAAAAGGTCCCCCAAGCCTGTCCTGTGCAGTTCTGCTCGCAATTCACTTTATTCTACCCAGGGTTCTGGAAGCTTTCTTCTGTTTTGTTTTGTTTTGGTCATCTAGATAGCAACCCCATGCCCACCGCCCACGAGAGACTTGTATGGGCCCAGGCCAGTCTCAGGGATTCAGTCGGAAAAGATCCAGTTTCTCTTGTTGGCTCAAATTCATACTCCAGAACTCCTAGGAAAGGCTCTGAATTAGCCTCTACATGTTATCTGTATGGGATTCTCAAAAAGTGAGCAAAAGGATTACCAATTTATTTGCTTTCACTACCAAAAACTCCTAAGATGCAAAAAAGCGTAAAGGAATCCATGAACTAATAAAGAAACATAAATTACTGACATAGCCCATTAAACTCCACTTGGGAGGTACAGGGCTTTGGGAGAACTGTTCGCCAAATATTTCCCAGCACCTTCAACCTGCATTGTCCAAGTGGTCTCGGCACTGGCTTTGGGCCGTGAGATGGCTCCCGTCCTCTCTCCAATGGGAAATCTCCTGTGGAAAATCTTCTCCTTTGCCTGTGAAGTACATCGTTAAGGAAGTTGGGGTTCCGTCCTACATTTAAAGTCAGGCACCTCCTCCAAGTGATGCTGCCCAGGAAAGCCCCATCTTTGGCTAAAAGCACAAATTCCAGTATGGCCTTGCTTAAGGAATTAAAATTTTCCCTTTCTACCATAAGCAAAATATGCACATATATATGTGTATACACACAATGTTATATGTGGCATGTGTGTGCCTTTTTATGCATTCATGTATTTATATGGATTGTGTATGTAGATACATGTGTATCATATATATTCAATGTGTGAATTAGTTTTGCTTGACTATGTATATTTATTATAAGGGTTTTGTTTTTCATTTTTCTTTTCCCAGTGGATAGTAAGAGGTGGGAGAGAGATAAAATAAATTTTTGTTCATTGAAATAAATGTAATTGAATTTTAAAAAATAAACTCTCTGGTTGCGTGGAAGCAGATGTCTAACACTACCATGTGTTTTTCTCATAAGTCAACATTAGTCCTCCTGGGGAATGGGAGGAGGGGAGAAATCCTTCTCTCTTCCTTACTGTACTCTGCAAGAGTCCCAGAGAATGAGAAAATGAACACATGACTTTTCTAGTCCAAGTTCAAGCCAGCCCCTCAGTCTCTCCTTGAGACTGGGAACCAGAAAGATTCTCTGTGTCTTTTCAGTTAGAAAGTGGGGGCATGGAGAGCTGTATCTCTGATACCCAGAAGTCTCTGCAGGCTGACTGAGGAAATCTATAACAGTCCTGATCATCCCAATAGCTCTTTTGAAAATTTACCGGTACCGGTATATTTGCTTTGCATAGATTCTCTGGGTCCCCATGTATATATTATAACCTTGCCCTAAATAGAATCTGTTTCTTGATGTTAGCGAGTCGGTTTTTTCTTTGTGTTTCGATCACCTAGCACATAGTAAATGATTAATAAATATGTATTGAATTAACTTGAATTCTAAGTCTGTTTATTTGTCTTCCCCTCTTGCTACATCTCACACTTGGAAAGGACTTGAGAAAGCATTTAGTACAACACAGACATGGAAAAAGAGTACCTTTTACTCCAGCCCTGACAAGGGATGATTCAGCCTCCATTTGAAGCCTTCCATCAAGGGGAAACCCATTCCCTCTCAAAGCAGACCATTGGACTTTGGAATGGTTCAAATAGCTGGAAAGTTTTGTAGGGGGGATTACTTCCCCCTTAACCCCAGTCATAAATCTGCCCCTTTGCAACTTGCCTTTGTTGTTCCCATTTCTGTTCCCCTGAGAACAAATCTAATTCCATCACTCATAAGAGAGCCCTTCAGATGCTAAAAGGCTCCTAGCACATGCTTTAAACTTCTACTCTCAGTCACACATCCGCAGTTCCTTCATGGGATTCTCATCTACCAAGAACTCCAAGTTCTCTACCATCCTGGATGCCCATCCCTGGGCACTCCAATTCATCAGTGGCATTGTAAATGGACACCCATTCCTGAATGCCAAATACATCCTGACTGGGGTGGATTGCAGGGATGTCTGACTTGAGGGAAGCTATGCTTTTGTAAAAGCAATTGAAAGCTTTCCATGGCTTCTGAAGCTATGAGGCCATATGGAGTTCTAGGGAGTTGTGTCATCCATCTACCCATCCATCTACCCATATACCCATTCACCCATCCATCCATCTATGTACCCATCCATCCACCCACCGATCCACACATCCATCTACCCATGCATCCGCCCACCAGTATATCCATCCATCCATCCATCCATCCATCCATCCACCCATCCATCCATCTATGTATCCATCCATCCATCCACCCACTGATCCACACATCCATCTACCCATCCATCCACCCAGCAGTATATCCATCCATCCATCCATCCATCCATCCATCCATCCATCCATTCACCCATCCAGCCATCTATGTACCCGTCCATCCATCCACCCACCGATCCACACATCCATCTACCCATCCATCCGCCCACCAGTATATCCATCCATCTACCCATCCATCCATTCATCCATCCATCCACCCATCCATCCATCCATCCACCCATCCATCCATCCATCCACCCATCCATCCATCCATCTTTCCTTATCTGACTCTAGTTGTTTCACAGCTGGCCCAACTCCTTTTCCTGTCACACATGCCCCTAATAACACTTCTGTGCTACTTCACAGGATTAATCCATTTGGGCTGCAGGTCGCCATTGACCAAATACTTCCACCCATTCTACTTTCACTGTCCTTTGGGTTCCCTGCAAATATTCGATTCAGAAATATGAATCTTATAAATTCTCCCATTTGGGTTATGATAGGGAAGATGAAACACTAAGAAGGGTTTTTCCTCACTGCTTTTTCTATAAATGGCACCTATTAGTTTATTTTAGAAAAAAAGGAGGTAATATTTAAGAGTAGCCTTTTATGCGCATTCAGAAACATTGATTGACTAATAAGCAAAGCTGCTCTGAGGATCACATCTCTATTAAATTCTCTTGGCTTTTTAAGATGGAAGAAAGGCCAACTTTTTTCTTCCTCTAAATGCAAATCTTTCCATGTAACACTGTGCCTAATCTACTACATCTAATTAATCTGTTTGAGCTGATGAAATGTTACCTCCGCATTTTTTGTTCCTTGTATACAATTATTGTACCAGTAGTGAATAAATCAATATTCCCAATCCAACTGTAAAAAACAATCAAGAAAAGCAGGGCTTCTCAGGGAAAAAACCACCAAATAATATTTATTAAGTCGGCCTCAATCCACAGCAGAGCCTGACGCCATTCAAGCATTTTCTGCAAGTGTAATAAGCAAACTCCGATACATGATGAAAGTGGCACATGCCAATAATTTCACCATTTTACACTGCAGAGTAATTGAAGGATTTAATGAGAAACAAACCAATAAAAGTAAATAGACCATGTTAGAGGAGGAGAAACTGAGCTGAAATGGAAGTGACTCCATTGTGAGTTGAGGTTTTGTGCTTGTTGCCACCAGAGAGAAAGCGGGGTACAAACACTTGTTCTTTACCCACTTTTTTAAAGGATTCGTCCTTTGCTCTCCGAAGGATGCCCGTTCTAGGAGGAGGAAGGCACGGAAGTCCGATCGGTCCGGGCAGCACAGAGTCCCATCAGTCCAACACATCCCAACAGGGACCTTAACCTGCACTTCCCAAAATGCCCCCTCAGACTATGGGCATTCCCTGTGCCCAGGAGTCGCCCAAAGCGAGAAATGCCCCAACCAAAAGCTTCCCCTGATCCATCCAAAGCCAAAGTGGATAAAAGTGAGCCTGACCTCTGTCCCCTCTCAGGCTCAGAACGTGACCCTTCCAACAAAAATGGAAAGCCTTCCCGGGCCCCAGATTTACTTTGGGAGATGGAAAAGACAGAGGGCTCAGTGGAGCTGCAAGGGTTCACTCCTGGGCCTAGAGCAGGCATCCAAAAGGAAAGTCTCACTTTCAGCTAAGGTGACCTCAGACCAAAGGTGGCCCATTGGTTGTAGGGACACTGAGGGAGCAGGGCAGTAACCGGCTCCAGAGGCTCTCACTGGATCTTCCATTGCAGGGTGGAAGGAGCTCTGAACTGTTTTCATGAATAAAGTACTAACCTCAGGTGTTTCTAAATGCCAGCAGCTCCTCCCCATCCTGGTGCCCAGAGATGATGCTGGGGTCATCCGACCCTAATTACAGCTCCGCCAAGGGACCCAAGGGAAACTTTCAAGGCCCAGAATCAGAAGGGTGCCCCAGATATAGACTGGCTTTGCTCCTGCCCACCGTCTACACCATCTAGCTGAACTAATAGTCATGCTGTTGATGAGGCATTTTGGGAAACTGTAAGATTGCATGAGCAACACACAAGCAGCCCTCTCTCCACTGGACGTTGGAACAATTCCTCTGAAAGAGCCAAAAGAGACTAAACACGTTCCAAACTAAAGCCCGAGACGTAAAAAATGGTAAGCTCAAAGCTAAAAATCCACTGGCCTAGAAGGTCCAAGCTCTGGATTAAACAGACACCAGGAGCCATCAAGCTCAAACCCGACCTTCCGCAGATGAGAGGAAAAACTGGGGGCCTGATGTACCCAAGGGGAGAATCCGAACCCGGATCCTGACTCCGGAGCCTGGCTCTTTCCACCGCTCCACAGTGCTTGCTGTTCTGTGGCAGCCACGTGTCTAACCTACAGAATATGGACTGCAAGAAGCTCAGAGTGGTTTTAGGGCTGGAGGCTTAGAATATCCCAGGTCAGAAAAGGAACATGGAACCTTGTAGAAGGGACCATTGGCATTTTGTCCAGTCTCCTCATTTTCCCTTTAAGTTAAGAAGCAGTGATTTTCTCTCTCTCCCATTCTCCACCGGAAAAGAAAAGAAAACACAAACTCGGCCCCATAGTCAGCAAACATCGCCTCTGTATCCCTACATCTCCTCTCGAGCCCTGACCCTCAACTCCCTGTGAAGATATGGGAGAGCTTCATCTTGAGCTCCCTAGAACCATGGCTGCTCATCTCAGGGAGCAGAGCCCCGAATGCCTCCCTCAGCAACTGTGCTGTGAGCCTGCAGTCACTTAAGTCTGTCTCAGCTCCCCGTTTCTGAAATGAGGAAACACACCGAGAGTGGAGGCCACCCAGGACCTCAGCAGAGGCCATGGGGTTCAAATCCAGGGGTCCTGGCGTTCAGGCCAATGGTCTTTCCACACTTCTACCTCTGCCCACCCACATACATGCACACTCGCCTGCTCTCTGTCTTTGTCTCTGACTCTCTCTGTGTGTCTCTCTTTTTTCTTTCTTTGTCTCTGTCTCTGACTCTATCTCTATGTCTCTCTGAACCTCTCTCTGTGTATGTCCCTGTATGTCTCCCTCTCTTTTTATCTCTTCTCTCTCTCTCTCTCTCTCTCTCTCTCTCTCTCTCTCTCTCTCTCTCTCTCTCTCTCTCCCTCTCTTTTTGTCTCTATTTGTTTGACTATTTCTCCCTGTCTCTCTGTTTATGTCTCTCTGTGTCTCTTTCTACCTCTATGTGTATCTTTCTCTTTCTCTCTCTGTCTCTCCCTCCCTCCCTTTTTTTCTTTCTTCCTCTCCCAACCTCTCTGTTTTTTCTTTTTCTCTGTAATTCTGTCTCTGTGTGTGGGGGTCTCTCTGTCTCTCTGTTTCTGTTTTTGTCTCTCTCTTTCTGTCTCTGAATCTATGTGCATATTTGTTTCTCTGTCTAGTTCTGTGTTTCTCCATCTTTTTTTTCATCTCTTCTATCTCTTTCTGTCTCTCTCTCTGTGTCTCTTTCTGTATGTCTCTTTCTATCTGTGTCTTTCTTTCTATCTTTCTCTGTCTCAATGTATCTCTATCTCTCTGTCTCAATGTATCTCTATCTCTCTGTCTCTCTGTTTCTCTCTCTCTCTCTCTCTCTCTCCCTCTCTGTCTGTCTGTCTTTCTCTGTCTCTATCTCATTAGAAGGGGAGATTTGCTACCTCGGAGTCTCACTCTCCTCTTCCCGGACATCCCATGCTCTCGTAGCCAAGCCAGATGGCCCGTCCTGGGCCGTCACATAGCAAAGGAAGGACCGTTTTGGCTTAGGAGCCTTCATTTGTCGCCTGCCTGAGTCAGAAGGCTGGGGCTGGAGAGTAATTTCCTGCAGAGATGCTATTGCCAGCTCTGAGCTTTATATGTTTTCTCCCCATCTGCACAATGGAAAACACTCCATTGTAATAAGTTATTGCTTTGCATGGCGCCTGGGGAGTGAGGGAGAAGGCAGGTTCAAAGACCAAGTGTGGAACACTCCCTCCCCAGGCCCTTGAGGGCCGGGCGCAATGTACAGGTCACTGACCCTTTTATAAGAGCCTTGAAGTGCTCTCTTGAAGAGTATTGACTAGTTGTGGCTTATTATTTCAAAATCAAGTTCAAGTACGATGGTTTTGTGACCAGGAGGCTCCAAACAAGGGGAGTGTGTATTCGAATTATTTAGATAAAGCTCAGGGCTGCAGTCAGAGCTCCCCAATGTTTAGGGGTTAAAACCTGAAGGAGCCGTGTATCCCCCACCATTCTGCTCCCGGGAAGATGATTCCCAATGCAATCTGTTCTAATTTAATAGAATTCATTATGGCCAGGGAAGAATAATAGACTTTTTTGGCCCTGCTTGAAATTTATAGCATTTAAGCTGGAAGTAATTATAGAGGTCATAGAGAACAGTCTCCCTATTTTACAGATGGGGAAACTGAGACACAAAGATTTTAAGTGATTTCCCAAGATCATAAAATGGATAAGAGCCTATGATGAGTTTTAATCCTGAGGCTTTGAAGGCTGCCCTATTCCACACCATGTCTCTAATAATGTGCAGTCAAACAACTGAACTTCCAGAGCCAGAAGGAACATCAGACACCATCACATCCAACCCCCTCATTCTAGAGAGGAGAAAGCAGTGTCCCGGGGGCAGCATTTGAACCCAGACCTTGGACTCTGGAGTGCAGCTTTCTTCTCCTGAGAAGAAGAATGAAAAAATGCTGACAAAAGCCTTCAACCTGAAGGTCATGGAAATGGTGACTAGACAGAAATGGGCAAAGCAGTCTTGGGGAGCAGATTGTTCAGGGGGAGCATCCAAGGCCCCGGCCCTGCTCTGCTGTCCTGGCTGAGGTCCCCTTCTTGACTCTCAGCAAGCGCCTCCTTTACCCACCCTGGTTTACAAGTTGCCTCTCTCTCTGGAATATAAGCTCCTTGAGGGCAGAAACGCTGCCTTTCTTTGCATCTCCATCACTTAGCACAATGTCTGGCACACGGGAGAGCCGTAAGAAGCACTGGATGTTGGACTTCCATTCTGAGCAGAGAACTCCTTTTCTCAGCTGAGCTACTTGTACTCCTGACCCGTGGGGTTATAGGATGAAATGCAGGAAAGGGCATGAAATCAGTTCACTTGGATTGCCAAGTTTAACAAGTTTCTCTAACGCACCAGGCCCGATGCTCTGTGCTGGGGCCCAATGACACAAATGGAAGTGGCCCTGCCGACAAGGAGCATTCCTTCTTCTGGGCAGAAATAAGACATCCATCAATAATTAGATACAAAAACAAAATGAGTTTTCTATAAAAAAGAGTGTTGGCAACTGAGGAAGGGATAGGTTTCCTCTTCCTCCTCCTCCTCCTCCTCCTCCTCCTCCTCCTCTTTTTCCTCTTCCTCCTCCTCCTCTTCCTCCTCCTCCTCCTCTTCCTCCTCCTCCTCCTCCTCCTCCTCTTTTTCCTCTTTCTCCTCCTCCTCCTCCTCCTCTTCCTCCTCCTCCTCCTCTTCCTTCTCCTCCTCCTCCTCCTCCTGCTCCTCCTCCTCCTCCTCCTCTTCCTCCTCCTCCTCCTCCTTCTTCTCCTCCTCTTCCTTCTCCTCCTCTTCCTCGTCTTCCTTCTCCTCCTCCTCTTCTTCTTCTTCCTCCTCTTCCTTTCCTCTTTCTCTTCCACTTCTTCTTCCTCTCCTAAAATTCAATGGCAGAAGAGAGGAGAGAGCATGTTTTCTAGACATGGGAAAAGTCTTCCAGAGGGGGCATGGATTACTGAATATGGTGAAATATCAACAATTGTTGTAACTTCCCCCCCACTAAAATTCTCCCTTTTGCTTATTCCACGCGACATAGGGGAAGTTTTGGAGTCTTTGCCATGTACTGGGGTCAGAGAGACTGACCCCCCAGGATCCCAGAGTCTGGGTACACCACTTCCCACCCGCAGAGCCCCCTGAAGGTGGGCTCCCTCTATCTTCCCACTAAATGAGCTGTGGCTCTGTTCCACACCATGTTCCAATAATGAAATTTAAGTGAGAATAATTTCAAAGAGCAAAGTCGTTTACATATTAGTGATTGTAAAGGGGAAAAATGCTGTGCTGGCGAAGGTTAAATGCAATTAACATTGGGCCCCATATCCGCTGGGCTCTGGGGAGGGGGCCTGATGGCTTTGGCAGGTTGATGCTCAGATTTGGATAAAAAATTTTTTTTTGAAAAACCTTATCGTGCGGGATGCCTTGGCTGCAAATATTAGAGTTGCAAAAATTGCAGACTTTGAAGAGATTTTAGGAAAGTAGTGACACAAAGAGAGAAATGACAAATACTCCCAGAAACAGTGCGTTCTCAAAGTGGGAGTCCCAGCCGGCGGGTACGGGGCACAAATGGCCACGTGGGCAGAAGAACACTAAGATCTTTCCACCTTCTTGGCAAAGGTAGGGACTCATGGATGGAAATGCTCATCATAATTGTCATTTTCTCAAGGGATGCTCTTCTGAGGGAGAAAATAAACAACCCTTCACATACTAGAAGATGGCTGGTTAGCTGGTTCACTGTTTCTCTGGAGGCAAGCCATCTCCGCTCCCTTCCACTAAGATGGCGTGGTTGCCAGTCCCCTGAGTCCCCGATCCTCATCCCCTGAACACTGCCTAGCTCACCAGAGCCTTTCCTAAAGTACGAACTCTAGGACAGAGGGCCGTGGTCCACCCGGGATGTGGACAGGGTCTACGCCAGGCCAATTGTGGCCCAGCTCTGCTCTCACAGGCCTTGGCTTCAGTAGCAGAATCAGCATTAATGCACTCAGCTGGACAGTGGGGATTGCTCCACTCATTTTTCCGCAGCAGGAGTGTCCGGTATTCCAGTTACATTGAAAATAAAGCCTTTATTTTCAACAGCACGATTCAAACTCATTCAGAAGCAGCCTAGGGTTCACCACTTTTATTTAGGAAGACCAAGGTCACCTGATGCATCCTGGGTCATCTCCAATCATTTTGACTTTTGTCTTGTCCCCGGACCTGGATGACTCTGGAGGAGAGCGTGAGGCTGAAGACTCGGACAGCTCGGCCTCTGAAAAGGCACTAGAAGTGACTACATTGGTCCCCTTTGAGAACCAAGCACAGACAACAACAGCAACAACCCAATGAGAAGAAGAACCCAAGGGAGGAGCCATGAGAGCCTCTGGACAGAACAGAGGGCTAGGCCATCGCCAGAAAAAATGGCGCAGCTCAGAATCCGAGCTAGACACTTAGCAAGGAGAATCCCCTCCTGCTTTGTCCCTCTCAGAGTCTGCGGTCTTCATGGCATGAACAAGCTGGAATTCAGAGGAACTCAAGAGCTCCTCTCCACGTCAGGCTGCCGGGAACAGGGTTCAGTTCTTGTATTGAACAGTCTGCAGGGGCTCCTCGGCTGAGGAATCTTCCTCTGGTAATGGCTCCTTGCTTTAGTTTTAAATGACTTTGCCCCTCCATAGGCTCTGTGTCAAGTGTTAATGGTCTATAAACACACACATAAATGCACCAGGGGCTCTCTACTTAAAGGAAATCCTTGAGTAAAAGCGAAGTATGGTAACACAAATAATCGCCTCAGAACGGGTTGGCTCTGTGAGAACTGCCTTCCATCGGCTCCAGAGCAGGGTTCGGAGGTGTCTGTATCAAGGTCTGGGAGGTACAGTCAGAGCCAAGTGTCTGGGCAGCCTGGATGATGAACCCCATAAACTCCAGCACCCCCAGGAACAATGGCCGGCATTCACGCAGTGGATGAGATTCGCTCAGTTCTGTCCACACTGTGGAACCTCAGACCCAGAGCACCCCTGGAGGAGCCGCTTCTCCTGAGATGAGACCACGGAGGCTTGGAGAAGTGACGTCACCTCCCCAAGCCAAGCAGTTAGCATGAGAGGTTTAAACCCAGGTCTTTGTGGTCTCACATCTGGGCTCTTGTCAGCGCTCCTCCCCAGCACCGGCTCTCACCCTCACGCACTCATGTGCACACACTCGCCAGCCGTGAATGTCTTCTCCCCCAAATTTCCTGGATTTATTTTGAATCCATTCATGCTGCACCATAACCCTCCCCACGACCACCAGGGAAATAGAGAACCTTGAAGGGAGAAACTGGTTCATTTTTTGTCTTTTTTTTTTTTCTCTCCAGTGTCCATGCAAGGCTTCCCAGAGACTGACTGTTTGATAAATACTTCTTGATTAATGAATTAATTGGGTTTCACATCAAGAAAAAGCAAACAAGAATGGGGAAAACTGGAGAATGCTCCTCCCTTGAAGGAGCTAGAGGTCCTGGAGAACTTCTGGTCTGCATGGGTTTTTAATAGAATTAAGAGATTTTGGGCCTTTTACTTAATTCGGATTTCTTGCCAAGAGTCATTTAGGATGTACATGACCACTGTCTTCCATTAGTTGAAAAGCTGACCAGAAAAGGCATGCTCAACTTATTTTGTTTGACCTCAAGAGCTAAAGGTGATGGGGCAAGGGATGGGGAGGAACAAAAATGAGAGAGCAGATCCCCAAGATGGCAGTTCAGAGCCCATAGATTCCAACCCAATTGTGAATCTCATTCCCTCCCCCAAAATATATGACGAGTGATCATCTGGCCTTTGTTTGAAGCCTCCAATAAGGTAGGACCCATGACATCCCAGAGCAGCTTGTTACACTTTGGGACACTTCTAATTATTAAGAATTTTGTTTTGTTTTGGTTTTTGTTTGTTTGTTTTGTTTTGTTTTCTCTGACATCAGGCCTAAAATGTTTTCGTGTGAATTCATTCCATTGTTTAATCACTCTGAGACTAAAGAAAAGAGTTCTTCTGGGAAACAAGTGTGAACCACCACATAGAATTCCCAATCCCTTTATTTTTGTCCGCCTACATTTTTTATTTCCTTCACAAGTTAATTGTACATTATTTCAAAGTCCGATTCTTCTTGTGCAACAAAATAACTGTTTGAACACGTATACCTATACTGTATTTAACTTATACTTTAACATATTTAACATGCATTGTACTACCTGCCAACCGGGGGAGAGGGTGGGAGAAGAAGGAGAAAAATTGGAACAAAAGGTTTTGCAATTATCAATGCTGAAAAATGCATATATCTTGTAAATAAAAAACTATAAATAAAAAAAAGAAAGAAAAAAAGTTCTAATCTCTCTCCCATAGCAAATCTTTTAAATACTAGATATGAAGAAGGTACAACTGGTAAGTTAAAAATAAATACTAGTATATGAAAAAAATGTTCAGATCACTAGAGAGTGATTAGAGAAATGCAAACTAAAACAGTGTTGAGGTACTCCCTCACACCTAGCAGATTGGGTAACATGACGGAAAGACAAATGATAAATGTTGGAAAAAATGGGGAAACATTGGGACACTAATGAATGATTTATGAAGTTGTGAACTGATCCAACCATTCCAGAGAGAAGTTTGGAACTATGCCCAAAGAATTGTAAAACTGTGTAAAATCTTTCATCCAGAAAGCTCTATATTCCAAAGAGCTCAAAGAAAAGGCAAAAAGAACCTGTTTGAAAAGACTCTTTCTAGCAGGTCCGTTTGTGGTGGCAAAGAATTGGAATTGAAGGGATTGGAAATTTTGAGGATACCCATCAATTAGGGAATGGCTGAATAAGTTGCAGTATAAGATTGTGATAAAATACTATATTGTTCTATGAGCATTAAACAAGATGGTTTCAGAAAAACCTGCAAAAGCTTATGTGAACTGATACAAAGTGAAGGGAACAGAACCAGGAAAACATTGTACATAGTAACAGGAGAAGTATAATATAATCAACTGTGAAAGACTTGGGTATTTTATGACTCAGTGATCCAAGACAATTCTAAAGGATGGAAAATGCTCTCCATCTCCAGAA
Source organism: Sminthopsis crassicaudata (assembly GCF_048593235.1). Lineage (NCBI taxonomy): Eukaryota > Metazoa > Chordata > Mammalia > Dasyuromorphia > Dasyuridae > Sminthopsis > Sminthopsis crassicaudata. The sequence continues at coordinate 678,112,615 of NC_133618.1, forward strand.
AGACAACTGAGGAACTCTGAAAGCAGATTGAAGCATATTTTTTCATTTTATTTTCCTTGCATTTTTTGCAATGTGCATAATATGAAAATATGTTTCACATGATTCTACATGCATAATGGATATCATATTGCTTGTCTTCCCAATAAGGGGTGGGGATGGCAGGAGAGAGATCATTTAGAACTGAATTTTTTTTTAATAATATTAAAATTAATTTTAAAAAAGAAAATCAGGCAGGGGTGGGGAAAGCATACGGGAAATCTTGGTGACTGCCTAGAAAGGGTGTTTCCCAAGGAAGGTCTTTAGCAAAACCTGACTCCCAAAGGAGCTTATTTGGGGCTTACTTTCTTCTTCAGCTAGAGTCCCTAGCGAGGGGAAGGAGATCTGCCCTTCGTAATTATCCCTAGTTTGGGGTGGGGGCTGAGAAGAAGAACTAATTTCCATACCTTGGGCAAGTAGTACAAAATGTTTCCTTGACTCCATAGTTGTTGGTGAGGGGTTGGTTGAGATTACTCAAATTCCATATGCTTAAAGTGCTATCAGCGTGCTCTGGAGAATAACTGGAGGAGTTCACTCTGGTTACAGATCCATACAGATGTGACCAACTTTCTCTGGATACTTGAGATATAGAGTAGAAATAACCCCAATATCTTTTTGTTAATTATATTTTTTATTTACCAGATCTATGCATGGGTAATTTTATAGCATTGATAATTGCCAAACCCTTCCATCCAATTTTCCTCTCCTTCTCCCACCCCAGATGGCAGACTGACCAATACATATAACCCCAATACCTTAAATTCATTTTTTGGCTTATGGCGATGACTTTCTTAACTCCTTTCTCAGTGTGTGCTTCTGCCATATTTGTTTTTCTTTGATGGCAAAATTAAGCTAATGTAGGGGGTCAATGTGCCATCTTAGTAGGATAGTTAGAGAGTTATAAGTATGAACATTGGGGAGGAAATTTTTGTTGAACTTTACTGAGCATTTGTGTGTAATTGATGGAAATTGTATTATGAAACCTTTTTTTTTTGACTGATTACTTAATCATTCCCTCATGGTTATTGAAGACCATCTTAAATATAATTAATTTCCCTAATAGAAAGTCGTTGTGTTTTCTTTCCTCGGCAGCATTTTCCTGGTTATCCTATAATTTAAAGCTGTCCTGGGGCAGCTTTAAATTATGCACATGTTTGTATTAATTATTGAATTTGGATAAAGAAAATACAGACATTACTTAAACACAAAATCTATCTAGGGTCTAGAATTTTAAATGTGGTGGGTATCCCCAACCCTTTCCTTCGCCTGATTTTTCCAAATGCACCCTCCCATCTCCAGATTGGTGATGATCCAAAGCTCCCAGGATGGATCCCCTAGAAATGAAAGCCAGGGTGCACATCCACAACAAAAGATCGTGGCCCATGTGTTACTTATATGACAGAGAACAAGTGGTGTTCCTGGTCAAGAGAAAGATGGCCATTCTCAATCACCAGTCTCCCAGACAGGACGTTAAATAAAGCACCTGTGCCAGTGATTGGTTCTTCACGACAAATCTATTTTGCATATTGCAGTCATGTTTCTGGGCAGCCCCTCTGAGACTCCTTAGATCCCAGCGAACGAGGTTGTTAGCTCTCAGAGGGAAGAGGGAAAGGGGACGTGTGAAGCCAAAGACTGAAGGACCGACATGAGCCAACATGACCCAGCGAGCTCTTGGGTCTCACGCTGCTATCGTCTCCATCACAAGCCAGGGCCTCTCCTTTCTCCCTGCTGGGCGTGCAAAAGGCTTATTGGCTTCATGGGGTGTTCCTTTGGCACATTGTGAGGGCAGAGGCAGAGCTAGGCCATGAATCTGTGAATCCTGGGGGGAAAGCCCTTCACTTGTGAAGTCTCCAGAAACCAGTGAAAGGCCCATCCTCGTGTTGGTTGACTACTGCTGAGTTAGTCACAGTCAGGGAAAAGTCTGCAGTCAAGAACGCCAGTCCCCATTGTCAGAAAAGAAAAAAATCTGCCATCGGCAACAGAGGCACAGATGGGGCCAGGACACTGCAGATCTGTCTCCTAGAAGGGTGGAAGCCTATCAAGCAGACTGGGAGGTAAGGAATATCCGATTTAGAATTAGAAGGGACTGTGGAAATTGTCAGTGTTGTGCCTTTGTCTTCACAGGTAGAAAAACAGGACTTTAGAGGGAAAGGAAGTTTTCCAAAGTCATAGCTAGTGAATAGCAGAATTCGAATTTAGATTCTTAGACTCCTAAACTGCCTCTGCTCAGTAAAGTTCAACAAAAAATCTCCACCTTAATGTTCATACTTATAACCCTCCAATTATCCTATTAAGATGATCCCCTACTTTCTCTCAGAGAAAAACAAATATGGCAGTAGCACACATTGAGAAAGCGGTCAAGAAAGTCATTGCCATAAGCCAAGAAGGCAAAGTCACAAATATTGAGAGTTAGCATCAAGAGTAGAAGACTCAGCCCATTCCCCAAAAGAGACTGTGTCCCTTTCTCTGGACATCCAGGTCACCAGCCGGACAATGACTCTTGGTTGGAGAGATTCTAAGCTTGGTCCTCTTAGTGTCTCCTCCCATGTGTGACTCCTCTGCATCCAACACAGAATGGCAGATGTCCCAGCTCTGAAGGACCTGACTTGCCCCTATCTCCTCTGTAAATTGAAGATGGGTCTACACAATTTCTCAGTCCTTCCCTCCTCTCCAGTTCTAAATCTAAGATTCTCTGAACCCTGCAGGAGGGGCTCTGCCTCTCTTTGCCCATAAAAAGTAACAGGTGAAGATGCCGAAATGTCTTTACAACTTTTGGTTTTCAGAATTACCCTGTGAGGGAAAAATTCTCACTTCACAGGTTGAGAGAAGCAACACATCCATTATGTCATGGAAAATGCATTTGTTTCAGAGATAGTGTGCAAACCCAGACCTCTCCTACCTCCAGGCTTGAACCTATTTCCATTCCCCTCACCTCCTCTGAAAAAGCAATTTTCTCTAACATAGTTCCTTCCTGAAATTGATGGGGAAAAAAGACAAGATTTAGGAAAAAAATGATTCTTGAATATCTAGAAAAGAAAATGGTGACGAAGAAGCACAAGGGTGGGTTCAGAAAAGACAAGAGATGTCAAAGGGCCACTAAGCTTCTTAACCTAGTGAGAAGTGATGGGGAGCAATAAGCAGAGGAGCCTGGAAGTCCTGGGGAGCAGGGTTCAAGCACCTCCTCTTCCTCAGGCCCAAGTGTGAGCTTCTGGGTGCTTGGAAAGACTCTTTCAGACGGTGTTAGCCCACACTCACCTGAGAGTTCCCAGCACCATATGTCATAGAACCAATGCTTTCCATACGAAAGAGGTAGATCAGAAACACACAGTTGTTAGACTACTCAGAGCTTAACAAAGCATTAGATAAAAGTCTCAAGTGCCGAGAGAGGAAAAGCTAAAGCCAGAACAAGAGGACAGAGGAAAAAGGAACTGAGTATCCAGACCCAACGAGTAGCAAAAAATAAATTGAAGTCCTTGGGATAGGAAGTACACAGTGCCCAAGGCCTCGGGCTTGGCCTGGAGCTGTTCATACTTTTCACTGAGTATTTGTAAGGAAACCAAGATGGCGCCTTATGGGATCTCTCAATTACAGGTACCCAGGAGGAGGGAGCTAGGAGAGTCTTTAATGAAAAAGAATTTACTGGCCTCTAGAACATTGTTCTTGACTGAAGAAGATTAGGTTCTTAGGGACAAACATAATACTTCACCAAAGGCTCAAAAGAATCTGTTTCACAAGTAGCAAACAGGCTACTTTAGGCTCTTTTGCTTGAAAAAGATTGGGAGAGTTTAAGGACTTTCAGCATGAAAGTCAAAAGCTAATGGAGTTTTGAGCTTCATTAAGAAAGGGAGGGGGAAGGTGAGAGCCGCTCTGTCCTCTGACCTGGTCAGACCACAACAGGAGTTTTGTGGTCAGTTAAAGGCACCACAAATTAGGAAGGGGATTGATAAAACTGGAGGCTGGGAAAGGACCTCAAATTCAGGCCATATGAGAAGTGGTGGAGGCAGCTGGAGCTGTTTAGCCTAGAGAAGAGATGACTTGGGAAAATTGGTAATGGTCTCCAAACATTTAAAAGGTTGCTGGGAGGATGAGGATTTGATTTTATTTTAACTTAATCCCGAAGGCCAAACCTAGAGGCAGTGGGTAAAAGGTGTAAAGAGGCTTATTTAGACTTGATTTACTTATTAAAACCTGGCCAGCTCCAAAGGCTTCAGTGGCAAGTGGCCCCTCCCTGGAAGTCTCCCAAGCATGGTTGGATCACACCTTTTCAGCCATGCTGGAGAGAAGATGGTTTGGATGAGGTGGCCAGCGTGGTGCCTTCCAACTCGGAAATTCTGTGATTCTATGGTTTTCCAGTGGTTTGGGTTGGATCAAACCAACTACTCATTTGTTTTGCCAGCTGGGCCCTTTTTAAAAGCTAATGCAATTTTGTGATTCTATGTTTTGGATCTAATGCCTCTAAAGCTTTCCAAATGTTAGTTTGCAGAGATCTCACATTTAGAAGCCTGGGGGAGTGAGGAGGAGAATGAATTTAGAATAGTCATCAGGTTGTTTTTTTTTAAGAATGTGATTCTCTTTTCATTCTCAAATTACTTTATTTTCCAATATTCCTCTTCTTCTCCCTGACCTAAGAGATTAAACCCTTAGTACTACTGCTGCTGTTTCTTACCTAAACCCTAAATTTGCTGCTATATTGGGATGAAATTAAGAAAGGAAAAAAAAAAGCTTGAAAAAAAACCAAGTAATGAACACCTCAAACAAGTCCTTTATTAAAGGTGGTGTTCCAAATACTTCCTCCCCCAACCCTACAAAAAAGGAAGGAGGAGTATCCCTTTTTTCTAGGCATCATAATGATAAAGCATAAGGTTTCAATTTTATTATTTTTTCATATATATTGTGTAATCTATTGAATATTACCCTTATTGTTCTGCTTAGTTCACTTTATATCAGTTCATACATCTTCCTAAATTTCTTTAAATTCTTCATAATAATACATTCCTAAAACATAATTCTTCGACATTAACCCTTGCAAAACTTTGTGGGCCAATTTTTCCCCTCTTTCCTCTACTCCCTCCCCTAGATGGCGAGTCATCCAATATATGTTAAACATGGTAGAAATATATGTTAATCTAATATTTGCAAGCATATTTATACGATTATCTTACTGCACAAGAAAAATCAAATCAAATTGGAAAAAATGATGAAGAAAATAAAATGCAAGAAAACAACAACAAAAAGAGTGAAAATGCTGTGTTGTGAACCACACTCAGTTCCCAGAGTCCTCTCTCTGGAGGCAGATGGCTCTCTCTATCACAAGATCATTGGAACTGGTCTGAATCATCTTATTGTTGAAGAGAGCCTCGTCCATCAGAATTGATCATTGTGTGGCCATGTATAATGATCTCCAGGTTCTACTCACTTCACTCAGCATCAGTTTATGTAAATCTCTTTAGGCCTCTCTGAAATCATCCTGCTGGTCATTTCTTACAAAACAATAATATTCCATAGCATTCATATACCATAAGTTATTCAGCCATTCCCCATTCATTTTCCAGTCTCTTGCCACTACAAAAAGGGCTGCCACAAAATTTTTGCACATCTGGGTCCCTTTCCCTCTTTTAAGATATCTTTGGGATATAAGCCCAGTAGAAAAACTGCTGGATCAAAGGGTGTGCACAGTTTTATAGCCCTTTGGGCATAGTTCATAATTGCCCTCCAGAATGGCTGGATGTATTCACAATTCCACCAACAATGTATCAGTGTCCCTGTTTTCCCACATCCCCTCCAACATTTGTCATTATCTTTTCCTGTCATCTTAGCCAATCTGAGAGGTGTGTAATGGTATCTCAGGGTTGTCTTAATTTGCATTTCTCTAATCTATAATGAGTTAGAGCACTAGAAATGGTTTCAATTTCTTCATCTGAAAAGTGTTTATTCATATCCTTTGACCATTTATCAATTAGAGAATGGCTTGAATTCTCATAAATTTGAGTCAATTCTCTATATATTTTAGAAATGAGGCCTTTTATCAGAACCGGTGAATGTAAAAATGTTTTCTCAGTTTATTGCTTCCCTTCTAATCTTGTCTGTATTAGTTTTGTTTGTACAAAAATGTTTTAAGTTAATATAATCAAAATTATTTACTTTGTGATCAATAATGATCTCCAGTTCTTCTTTGGTCACAAATTCTTATTATATTTTTATACAACTTATTTTGCCATTTCCCCTTCAATGGACATTACTTTTCTTTCCAGTTTTTTGCTATTATGAAAAGTATTACTATAGTTTAGTGTTTAGGGAATCTTTTTATTCTATCTTTTTTTAGAATTTATCTAAACTTCTGAGGAATCCTACTTGATATTAGGACTTCTGAGTCAAACTGGGGGATAGTGTAAACACTTTAGAAAATAATTCCAAATGACTTTCTAGAATGGTTGGAGCAATTCATAATTTAGTCAACAAGATACTGAAATACTCAGTGTTCAACCACCCCTCCAAAAATGGCCAATTCCAACTTTGGTCATTTTTGTCAATTTGCTGAGAGACAAATGACACCTCAAAGCTATTTAGATTTGCATTCCTCTTATGATTAGGGATTTAGAATAATCCTCCATATGGTTATTAATAATTGGTAATTCTATGGAGAATTGTGTGTTCTTATCCTTTGAACATCTATCCATTGGGAGAGAGTTTTTAGTGTTATAGATTCGTTAGCCTCTAATCTATTTTGAATATCAGTGCCTGATAAGACATATTTAATGCTGTGACATTTTCCTAATAGCCCATTTCTTTCTTTACCCCAGTTGGGTTGATTTTGTTCAGTAAAAGCTGTTCAACTTTATAGAATCAAAGTCACTTATTTTGTGCTTTGTAATCACATCTCTTCCTTGTTTGAGAACTGTCCCCCTAGCCATAGCTGTGAAATGTACTGTTCTGTTCTTTTCTTTTAATAATATAAACTGCAATGTTCAGGTTGCATAATCATGTTGACTCTTTTGTGACATTTGGTATAAGGTGTTGGTCCAAACCTAATTTCTGCCAAGCTGCTTCCAGTTTTCCAAGCTGTTCTTGGAGTATGTTCCTTTGGTAATTTACATTCTCAGATTTATAGAACATCGTTTCTGATTTTTCCTTATTAATCTATTCTCTGTTTTACCTTTTGAATAAAAAAAATAATCATAATGATGACTGGCACTTTTCAAGTTTTGAAAAGCACTTTACAAATATTATCGAATTTTATCTTCACAATAATGCTGGGAATTAGATGCTGTCATTGTCCCCAATTCTAATATGAAGAAACTGAGGCAAGCTAGGAAATGTCTGACATGAGATTAAAACTCAGGAATTCTAACTGCAAACCCAGCATTCTACCTGCTATGGAAACTAATTGTCTTTTCTTTATAAAAAGCCATCATGAAATTTAAAATTTTATTGTTATTATAACTTCATAATGTAACCTAAGATCTGTAAGTTTTATTCTCACTTCATTCCTGCTCATCATTTTTCTTTACATTATTTCCTTCAGATTCTAATTTTTGTCTTTGGATATCATTTTTCCCCAAATAAAAGAAAGTGGATTAGGAAGGGATAATAGGTACTTATACCCAAAGTTTTAAATATAATTCCAAACTCTGAATGGATAAACTGTAAGTGAGTTAGCAATATGAATCCTCCCACAGTGTGCACCACAAGGCTTTAGAGATTACTTTGTCCTTCTAAAATGAGGCTCTGATAAGTAGGGAAGATATCTGTGTGTGAATCCTATTCTGATTTATGAAGAAGACTCCTAAAATAATTAGAAGTTTAGGCACTTTCATAAGAAGGCAATTGTAGCCTCAAAATTACTCTGACAATCCAATTGCCCACTGCCAAGATGGAAGTTTGGGGCCTAAGGAGTGTCCAGCTGACATAGCCAGAAGTGGAAACCAACCATAACTTTCCCTGGAGATGAAAAAGAAGTGCATCTTTGGCTTTCTTTAATAACACTGCTGGTTATGAACAGGTAACATGTGATCATTCATAGAGAAGGGCCTGGGAGGGAATAGGACTATACTGGATTTCCTTAATTCTTGCCACTTCTGCGACATTGGAAAAATCACTTAACTTTCTGCCCTTTAGATTTTTGCATCTGCAAATATTGGACTCCAAAGCCTTTGAAGTCTCTTCAAGCTCTAGATCTATAATGGCATGATTCTCTGATCTTCCCTAGGGCTGTATGACCTAGGCAAGTCCTTTACCCTCCCAGGGGCAAAGGTCTGGGATTCACAGTCATAAGCCAGATGCCAAACTGCATTGGGAAGATGTAATGTTCTGATCGTCTCTCAGTTGTAATCCTTTTCTGGGAGGAGGTTTCTTTTCTGTATGATCTTTTCCTCTATGAGCAGGTTTCTTGGGAGGCTTCTGGAGCCTCCAGCCAGCCTCTTCTTCTTCCTGAATCCTGGCTCTGAATCTCCTCCAGCTCTTGTCCTTCCCCAGAATGCTCTCCAAGCTCAATGTTGCCTCTTTTTATCCTCCCAGAGAATGGGTGTGGGATAATGCAAGGGCTTCTGGGAAGAACCACTTCAACCAATGAGCTTGCTCCTCCTAGACTTCCTAAGGTGTAAACTCCCTTTAAAGGCCAAAACCAAAGGTCTGAGCCAGAGAACTGTCAAGTCAACCTGAGTTCTCACCTTATAATTGTCCAGACAACCTGAATTCTCACCTAGTAATCCTAACAGGAAGAAGTCATTTCTTCCCAGTGCTACATGTAGCTCCTTTTAGATTGTAATATCCTTGAGAGCAGTGACAGTATTTGTATCTCAAGTGTCCAAAAGTGTCTTATACATGAGAGGTAGACTTCATAAATGTTTGTGAGAAATTGATTTCTTTATAAGGTCAATGCAAGGAGGGAGTAACTCATCTAAATCGTAATTGTTACCCATGGGTACCATGTGAGTTCAAGTATGAAGCCTGTTTTTTTTTTTTTTAATATTATCTTTGTATCTTTAGGAATTAACAGGTAGGTGATTAATAAATTAATTTTTGTTGATCTAAATAAAAAAAGAAAATCACTCTAGATGGAATCACATAATGGTCATTTATATCCTTTCTCTATTTTCAAATACAAAATATCACTTGCACCTGGGCACGCGGGCACACAGGCACGCGGGCACGCGCATGCACCACGCGCACACACAAACACACACACACATTCATTCAGGAAAGCAACATATGAGGTTAAGCCCTTCCCTTTGATTACAAAACATTTTGAAGTGTTCCAAGTCCAGAAAGAGAGGTATAGTATAGATCTGTGGCCAGCAATACAACATGGCTGAGTCTAGGAGGCAGCCAAGTATGAGAAGGGAAATAGCAAATTTCATTTACCAAGAAGGGATTCCCATAGTTTGTTGGATATTGGGAGGAATTGAGGGAAAAGTAATGGAAATGTCTCTCAATTCATGATTTTGTGCAATGTGGTAATTTGTTACACTTTAAAAAAAATTAGTATCCAAAAGCCTTCCATTTTCCCCCCAATAGACCAGGATGACCTTCACTGCCCTCCTGGGAGTCCCTGGATTAGAGACTTCATAACCATGTCTTTGTCTCTGTTTTAATGCTGAAATTTCCTTCATAACATGCTACCTCCTCATCCTTTAATATGCAATTAACTGTCCCATCTTTTCCACAAAGAAAATCTCAGCTCCCTTTCTCCATTGTCCATTTCCTCTGGCAGCCTCCATTTTGCAAAGACCCAAGCTGACCTTTGTTATCCTTAAACTCTGTTCCTGATTTGGAATTTTTAAACTATGTCCCTGAGCTAAATTAATTAATACCTATATTCCTCCCCCTCTACCCCTTTCAGCTCTTTTTGGTGTTGTTTCCCTCCCCCTCACTGATGTAATATTTCTTTTAACTTGTATTTATGTCCCTCATTTTTTATTACAGTATCTAGCACTATAAATTTAAACATAGTAAATATTTAAGAAATGTGTATTTCCTTCTTGCCATTTCTTAGGTATAGTTTAAAGAAACAGAGGAGACCCTGGAAAATCCCATCACTAAGCAAGAATCTCATGATACTTACCATAGCATTGCATTTTCCACCTCACTATAGGAGGGACATGCTGAATTTAAGTTGTCAACTGGACATCCAGTTTGACATGTTTAACAGGTAAGTAGAGATGCAGGATTGAAGGTCAGAAGAGAGAGGTTGGGCATGGGGAAGAAGGGTAGGTTGCTTTGAGAGACATTAACATGAGATTTCCATTTCTGCCATCCCATCTCATTCCTTCCAAAACTGTTTAAATTGTCTTGTTTCCTTTTTGCTATTAGTGAGTGACTAAAGCAACACAAAGGGCAGGGGTCCTTCTATCTCATCCCATTTCCCATAACAGACTCGTGAGGCATCATTGGGACTTTATGCCAATTCAGATTCATAATCTCAAAAGGTGTTCTCTTAAGGCTAAGCAAGGCACATAGTCAATAAGAGTGGCCAAGGATTATAGAAACTTAGAAATCTTCTCAAATCTTTGGAAAAGGGAAGAATTTATGGTCAAAGAAAAAAGAATGAACATTATGAAATGTAAAATGGACAACTTTGATTACATTAAATAAAAAGGTTTTGCATAAACAAAACCAATGTAGCCAAAATTAGAAAAGAAGAACAAAGCTGGGGGAAAAATACAGCCAGTGTTTCTGATAAAGGTCTCATTTCTAAAATAAAGAACTGTCTCAATTTTATAAGAATACAAGTTATTCCTCAATTTATAAATGGTCAAAGAATATGAACACAATTTTCAGATGAAATTAAAGCCATATGAAAAAATGTTCTTAATTATCATTGATAGAGAAGTACAAATTAAAACAACTCTGAGGTACCACCTTACACCATTCAGATTGGCTAAGAAGGCAGGAAAAGATAACAAATGTTAGAGGGGGTGGAGGAAAGCTGGGACACTTTTGCATTGTTTGTGGAGTTGTGAACTGATCCAACCATTCTGGAGCTATACCCAAAGGACTATAAAACTCTGCAAACCCTTTGATCCAGCAGTATTGCTACTAGATTTGTATCCCAAGGAAAGCATAAAAGAGGAGAAAGGACCTACATGTGCAAAAATGTTTGTGGTGGCAAAGAATTTGAAAACGAATTGATGTCCATCAATTGAGGAATGGCTGAATAAATTGTGATATATGAAAGTAATGGAATATTGTTGTTTTATTAAAAATTATGAATGAGCTGATTTTAGAAAGGAAAGATTAACACAAAGTGATATTGAGCAAAACAAGCAGAACCAAGAAGACATAGTACAGAGTAATAGCAAGATTGTGCCATGCTGAAATATGATAGATTTGGTTCTTCTGGATAGTTCAATGATTTAAGGCAATTCCACCAAACTCTGGATAGAAAGTGCCATCTGAATCTAGAGAACTATGGAGATTGACTATAAATGAAGACATACCATGTTTATTTTTTTTTCCTTCTTTTTCTACTGTTTTATTTTTGTCTTGTGGTTTTTCCCTCTTGTTGATTTTTTTCTCACAATATGATTCACAAAGAAATATATTAAAAAATGGAAACTTGGGTCAGCTATTCTGATTCATAAAGCCTTTAAAAATTAAGCCAAAGACACTGGAAATTAAGAGGAAAAGTAGAATATGCATCTTTGAAGTAAGAACACTTGTCTTTAAAACTCATCTTCATAATACCTTGTGAAGCTGGGCAAGTCATTTACCTCTCTGAAACTCAGTTTTTTTATCTTTCAATGAAGAGCTTGGACAAGGTGATCTCTAAGAACCTTTCTATCTTAAACTATATATTCTATAATCCCCCTGTAACCCTAATATTTACACAGTGTGTTGTCTAGTGTAATGAATAGTATTTATGTAGACCATCCATATCACGATGAAGCCAAGAAATAGGGAAAAGATAAAAAGTGAGGTTGCTATGGGTAGGGCTTGAAGAGTTAATGCTTCCAGGACAGTTGCTTTGATAGTTGCCTATGGGCTTAATGCAAAGAATGCTTTGGTTTTTTTATATTCCCTCATAGTCCCAGTAATTATCACCATAAGTAGCGCATAGTTGGCTCTTAATAAACACATGTAATGGTGGTGGTGGTGGTAGTTGTCATGTCATATGAACTGGAAAACTTCATAATAATTGTAATAGAATTTCTCTTTCTGCCTCTTCCTGTCAGATTTTATTATCAATATATAGAAAATCCAATTATTTGTGTAGTTTTATTTTATGTCTTATTTCCCTGATGATGATCATTATTTCTATTTATTTTCATTCACCCCTTAGAGCTACTAAATCATCTTAGATCACATATATATGTGTGTGTTTACATTTTATGCATGTGTAAGTATAAGCATATACACATATGTATGTGCAGAGACATATATAAACACTTATGGATACTACTATATTATAATTTATTTTTCTATATATATATAATACATATATATATATATATAGCTTATGTTTAGTCCCTCAATTTCTCTTTCTTATCTTATCTTTTAATTACTACTATATTATACATTTCTAGAAATAAAGCAAATAATAGTGATGACATTGAACATCTTTGCTTTACTACTGATCTAACTAGAAAGATGTCTAGCATTTCCTTATTACAAAAAAAAAAAAAAACATTAGGTCTTAGCTTTATATCTAGAAACTTTCTCCAATTAAGACAAGATTAATTTATTCTTATTTTTATAAATGTTCTATAGAAATATATGTTGTATTTATTCAAAACCTTTTTAAAAATACTAATATATAAAAGGTGTTGGTTTCAAATCCCTACCTCAATGTGAATCAGAGAAAGATATCGCAGATAAATCAATTAAAAACAGAGTGAATAAGTTGTTCATTAATTTGATAGCATCATAAATGCTTTAAATCCTTGTGTGAAAACAGATAAATGCCATGTAGAAAATATCTTGTGGTTCTCTAAAAAAATCAAACACACTCTAGGCCTATTATAAGAGATCATTAGGCCAGTGAAGTGATGGTAGAATCTATCAGTGAAGAATCTCTGGGAAGTAATTACTCTTCAGTAAAAGGGAAAAGTGAGTTCCTCCTCCTCCCCCTCCATTGGTCAGGTAACAACCTTGCGAATGTGGAGATCAAAGGATCTAGTTATCCCCTGGTAGCTAATGTCCCCATGCTAGCATCTACAATGGCTCACATTTACAGCAGGAGTTGAAAGGGACAGAGAGCAAATGAGACCCACTAAAGAAAGGCAGTATGAGGATTTTCCACGGCACAGACATTGGGAACCTAATAGAAAACTATAACCGTAGAGAACTTTATAACTAATGAAGGAATAAAGAACTTCCAGTTACCAGGAGCCATGAGTATATATCCTTTAGTCATGTATTTTCTACATCTGAGCACAATTTTCTGAAAACTTCTATGTGTTCAAGGGGAGATGACATTCATAGTTCAGAAAATGATTCTGTAAAAATTATCCTTGCTCTACCTATTTAGTAAATGTCTCTTCCAAAATTAAATAAGTCTCTTTGATAACAATTGCTAAGCCCATCCATCAGAATTCAGAAGGGATGGTACTAGAAATATTGAACCATCAAGATTAACTCCAGAAACCAGAATTGAGTAACAGTTAGCTATCCTACTGGAAACTAACCTGTCAGGTTGAGTGCAAGTGGGTGGAATAAGCCTGGGGTGGGGATAACTTCATATATAATAAAATGATTTTCATTTTTAATTAATATGGTCTATATGTAGATAACCTTTCCTGTTCCTGAATGAAACTGGAAACACACACACACACACACACACACACACACACACACACACACACACAGAGACAGAGAGAGAGAGAGAGAGACAGAGAGAGAGAGACAGAGAGAGACAGAGAGAGACAGAGACAGAGACAGAGACAAAGACAGAGACAGAGAAATGTTGTGTATTTAATGGTTAGTAAGACTAAGCTTAATATTTTTGCTTTTCTGTATCTCTATTTCCATTCACTATTTCACTCACTAGAAATCTATCCTATTCAACTCTTCTAAAGTCCTATTCATATCCTTAACTTCTCTTTAAAAATATTTTTTTCTACAAACCCAAAGATTCCAACATTAGGGATAAAAATTCATTATTCGGAAAAAACTGTTGGGAAAACTGGAAATTAGTATGGCAGAAATTAGATATGGATCCACACTTAACACCATATACCAAGATAAGATCAAAATGGGTCCATGATTTAGGCATAAAGAATGAGATCATAAATAGATTAGAGGAACAGAGGATAATCTACCTCTCAGACTTGTGGAGGAGGAAGGAATTTATGACCAGAGGAGAAGTAGAGATCATTATTGATCACAAAATAGAAGATTTTGATTACATCAAACTAAAAAGTTTCTGTACAAATAATACTAATGCAAACAAGATTAGAAGGGAAGTAACAAATTGGGAAAATATTTTTAAAAACAAAGGTTCTGACAAAGGTCTCATTTCCAAAATATATAGAGAACTGACCCTAATTTATAAGAAACCGAACCATTCTCCAATTGATAAATGGTCAAAGGATATGAACAGACAATTCTCAGAGGAAGAAATTGAAACTATATCCACTCACATGAAAGAGTGTTCCAAATCACTACTGATCAGAGAAATGCAAATTAAGACCACTCTGAGATACCACTACACACCTGTCAGATTGGCTAAGATGACAGGAACAAATAATGACAAATGTTGGAGGGGATGTGGGGAAATTGGGACACTAATACATTGCTGGTGGAGTTGTGAAAGAATCCAGCCATTCTGGAGAGCAATCTGGAATTATGCCCAAAAAGTTATCAAACTGTGCATACCCTTTGACCCAGCAGTGCTACTACTGGGCTTGTATCCCAAAGAAATACTAAAGAGCGGAAAGAGACATATATGTGCCAAAATGTTTGTGGCAGCTCTTTTTGTTGTAGCTAGAAACTGGAAGATGAATGGATGTCCATCAGTTGGAGAATGGTTGGGTAAATTGTGGTATATGAAAGTTATGGAATATTATTGCTCAGTAAGAAATGACCAGCAGGAGGAATACAGAGAGGGTTGGAGAGACTTAAATCAACTGATGCTGAGTGAAATGAGCAGAACCAGAAGATCACTGTATACTTCAACAACGATACTGTATGAGGATGTATTCTGATGGAAGTGGAAATCTTCAACATAAAGAAGATCCAACTCACTTCCAGTTGATCAATGATGGACAGAGGTAGATACACCCAGAGAAGAAACACTGGGAGGGGAATGTAAATTGTTAGCACTAATATCTGTCTGCCCAGGTTGCATGTACCTTCGGATTCTAATGTTTATTGTGCAACAAGAAAATGATATTCACACACATGTATTGTACTTAGACTATATTGTAACACATGTAAAATGTATGGTATTGCCTGTCGTCGGGGGGAGGGAATAGGGGAGGGGGGGTAATTTGGAAGAATGAATACAAGGGATAATGTTATAAAATATATATATATATAATAAAAAAAAAATTAAAAAAAAAAATATTTTTTTCTTAAAGTTACCTAAGTCTGGGGCAGCTAAATGGAGCCGTAGATAGAGCTCTAGCTCTGAAGTTAGGAGGATCTGAGTTAAAATCCAACCTCAGACATTGAATACTTCTCAGCTATGTGATCCTAGGCACGTCACTTAACCCCAATTGCCTCACTCTCCCCCCCAAAAAAATTTGTTTGAGATCATGCAAGCCACCCTTGTTTTTCTCTGCTTCAGTTTTTCACTTTCATTCCATGTGAATTTTTATGATTCAAGTATGATTTTTTGTAAACAAATTATCTAATGAAATCTGCCATGGTCTTCCACTTTATAAGAAAGTTTGTCCTACTCATATTGATGGCTATGATTCTAGAATATGTATTATCATTCATCCTTTCCTTTTGTAGCTTTTTCCCCTTCTTTGTTCTTATTTCCCTCTCTTAAAAGTAAAAGGGGTGGTAAAAGAGAAAGAGTGACCAATTATTATCCATATGTTACTCCTTTTACTCAACTGTCTTCTCATTTCCTTATCTGACACTTGTTCTTACTTTTTTACCTCAAATCTTGGAACTATTTTGTCAGAACTCCTTCATATCTGCATATTTCCCCAGATTTAGCTTCTGTGACATCTCCACTTTAGTGGAGCCCTGAAGCCTTGGGGATAGTTTTCCAATATAATGCTATAGCTCACAGCCTAAACTAGTGTATTTCACACATGGTCATTAGTTGATATCAATTAGTCATCAGATTTCATCAATTTTTAGAAAGACTTATCCACTAAGGAGATAGAGTGAGAGGAGTTGATATAAAACAATCGCTCATACATCCATAAATACAAACAGAATCCAGTGCAAAGTTGTCTCAAGCTTGAAAAACACATGGCAAAAGTGTATTTCATATGTTCCGTAAAAGCACTTTGCTGAAAGCCTAGAGGTGTTCACTGGCATGATGTAGATTTTCTGATGGGCCACTTAGAATCCTGATGCTGCCTTTTATTTCATTTGCTCATTTTCTCTTGGGTTCTCAATGCATTTGCTGCCACCAGCCACTGATGTTCCCAGAGCAAATTTTTGTCTGTCTAGAGGTTACAAAATCCTTCCTTCTGCTGGCTTTCCTGGCTTCCTTTAAGTCTGAACTAAAACATCACCTTTTATAGGAAGCTTTTCCCAACCCCTTCCTTCTTTTAAGCATTTCCCATTTAGCCTGTATATAGTTTGTGCCTATTTGTTTGTTGTCTCTCCCATTAGATTGTGAGTTCTTTGAGAGCAGGGACTGCCTTTTGCTTCTTTTTTGTATCTCTAGCACGTAGAAAGCACTCGATAAAAGCTTATTGATTGATTAGGTAAGGAGATGGGGGAAATTAAGGCAGAAGCCAAAAGTGAGACTTAGTCTGGGACTTTTCTCCTCCCCATCCAAACAATTTTCTTCCAGGATCGTTGGAAATAGTCCTCTCTTCCCTGCAACCAAACAATTGAATGTTTCAGTTCTGAACTGGCTTACTGTTTGATACAAAACCCAGAGTGCATGTCCAAATCCCCTGAAGCAATCCAATTTTACTTCCTGTACAATGCATTCTATTTCAAGGATTCTCTAAGTGGATCAAAGTCTTTTCACACCAAATCTAAAGCCACTGATTGATTCTATAGAAATGCCCCAACCTGATTAACACATGGTTCATACCTCTGACTCAGTGGAAGTGTTCTCTGGCAAAGGTATCAAGGTATCAGTAAGTTCAAATGCCGCAGTTTGGTTGATTCAAACAATTGCTACCTTTGAATTTCTCTCTTTCTGTGATAGGCAACATGGCATATGCACAAAAAGCAGGGCTCAAAGGCAGGAAGACCTGTGTTCAAGTCCTGATACACATTAGATATGTTACTGTGAGCATGTCATTTAAATACTATTAGTCTTAGGAACTCTCTAAAAATATACCATAAATAAAAATGTTGATCTCCATCCATCCCTGGATGTCTTTTCCTGGCAATTTCTTCCCCCCATGAAATCAGACCCAGTTCTTTTCCCAATCTCTCTCTCTCTTTTTTTTAATCTTTGAATTTCCATATTATAATCTAACTTCTCAAGATGATGAACATGATGATGATGAACATGATGATAATGATCATCATTTCTTTTTTTTTATTTTTAGATCATTACTATTCCTTTCTCATTTACTTCATCCTCCTTCACACCTCAAACCATTTTTCCAGGTCTCTTCTATGTCTTCTTGCTGATTCCGATGTGTCACTATATCAAATTGTGTGTGAGTATAAGTATTCAGTTCTCTTGTTTGGTTCAGAAGACACTCCATCATCATTTCTGCTTATGTCAGGTCTTCTCATTAAAAAAAAAAAAAGCACAGAAATCCTCCACTACACTAAAGATACATTTTTCTCTAATAGGACTAACTACACTACTTTTGAGGGTAATTCTTAGTTATACATTTTGCTGTTTTTATTAGGGTATTTTGTTTTTGTTTACTAGATTTTTTCTTTAGGATGGTAGCTATAGCAAAGTCTTGAGTAATCATGACTTAGCTTTCTTGGTACTTAAATATATTTATATGTATATATATATATATATGTGTGTGTGTGTGTGTGTGTGTATGTGTGTGTATGTATATATCCATATTTTTTTTATTTTAACAAAGCTCTAGATTTGGTTCTTTGTTTGTTTGTTTGTTTTTTTCATGGTGAAACTTTTGTTAAGAAGTAACCATTAGTTTCTGCTTTTAGTTTATGTTAAATTTTCATTTAAAGTATTTTATATAGATATATTTATCATGGTTTTCAGATAATATAATTCTTATATTATTTCTCCCTAACCTGTTTTCTAATCAGTTGTTTTTGACTACATATATTTTTTC